>NC_091952.1:75328529-75611029 GCF_031021105.1 Erythrolamprus reginae
AGCTCTATACAATGACAGTTCTCTCTATTTATACAATCTAGCTCAGCAACAGGGCAGTTTTGCAAAGATACATTTTAAGCGCCAAAAGAAGGCAACCAATCAACATGCAATAAACAAATCTGAACTTTTGACTTTTATCCCTGTCTGGGTAGGTCACCCAGGCAAATATCTAACACTACCAACCTTCCTTCCATTGAGGATTTCTATACTGCAGGAGTCAAAAAGAGAGCTGTGAAAATATCTATAGACCCCTCATATCCTGGACATAAATTGTTTCAACTTCTACCCTCAGAAGGATGCTATAGAGCACTGCACACCAGAACAACTAGACACAAGGACAGTTTTCCCCTGAATGCTATCACTCTGCTTAACAACTAATTCCCACAACATTGTCAGATAATTTACTGAGACTGTATTATTATTATTATTCTCCTCCTTACTAGTATCTATCTCTTCCCACTTTTACTATAATCATGTTGCTTGTATCTTTCAATTTATATTGTTTTTATTTGTTTCCTAGTACGATTTGATAGTAACCTTAACTATCACTAAGCGTTGTATCTTTTTATTCTTGATGAATGTATTTTATTCCCCTTATGTACACTTGAGAGCATATAAACGAAAGACAAATTGCCTGTGTGACTAATCAACTTGTCCAATAAAGAATAAAGAAAGAAATAATTATTTCTGCTCTTGGTGTCACTGTCCAAAAATAGCCATGGATTTTTCTGGGCTCATACATATTTGAATTAATAGTGCAAGAACAAAATGTAACTCAAACACTTGTTTCTTGAGACCACACAGCTGCTAAACAAGTTCCTACTAAGATACAGCTTTCTAAAAAAAAGAAAAGAAAAAAAGGATGACACCTGCATCAAACATGTCTTTCAGAAGCACCTTTTCTGCTTGGGATCTCAGTATCTACATATCATTAGTCCTGGTACTAATAAAGCTTGCACTCATTATTGGAATTGTATGTACAGTACTGATTGCTTCATATTTGATCATAAAGGTTTATCTCCTGTATTTTAGATATCCATTAAAATGACCCTACATAAAATAAAAACATGATAAATGGGATATTTACAGCTTTCCACTTACTTTTAGCGTTAGCACTGCCTTTGTTCTCAGTCCCCTAAATTTATATTTCTTCTTGCCTTACATAGCCTGTAATTTGCAGTGAGATCTTTGCTATGCTGGTGATTATAATAATTTTGGTGAACTTCTTCAGTGTCAGTGTTTGTCAGAACAGCTGATTAGAAGTGTAAATAAAAATGGAAATAACTTAATATTCATATTGCATGAAGGAAAAAATAAAGAAATGGTTGAATTGGAACAGTGCAAGTTTTTTCACTAAAGTATTCCATTTCCTAACACTACACCTGGTTTCTGCAGCTTGGAAAATAGATAAACTTATTCCAATATTTTAAAAGGGATAGAGATGCTACGGTAGTTTCTTTACCTTAGCATCTCTTCTTGGCAAAGTAATAGAAAGTATTACTTAAGACAAAATACATGGTAGAAGGACCTTTGCTAAAAAGGGGAAAAAGGGATAATAATGCAAAGTTGACAAGGATGGTTAACAAATACTGTGTATTTGGACTCCAAAAAAGCATGTGACAAAGTCTACCACCAAAGGCTCTTATACAAACTCACTTGCACCTTTCATGGAAATTACAGCTGTAACAGCAGCAATAAACAATCCATTTTCACACTGGGGAGAAGTACATATTGGGTTACTCCAGGGAGTAGTGTTGGGACTGGTACTTTTTAAATTAATATAATTTGTAGTTAGGACTGAGCAGTGTAGTACAGTATGCGGTTTGACAATGACACCAAAGTATTCAGGATTGTGAAATTCTCCAAAAGGCTAATGCTAAATTGACTGAATGGGTTTCACAATGGCAAATGCAAAATCTCATAAAATGTTGCATGCTGGCACAAAAAATCCAAACTTTATTTGGATGGGATCTGAACTGACAGTGATGTTTGGAAATGGGATCTTGGCATTATACACATAATTTGATTGAAATGTTGAGTCAGTGTGAAATTCTATAACAAGGAATCATTGTGTTGGAATTGTTATGGGGGTAGTGCAATATAATACAATTCCCTTAAAACGAATCTGTCAGCAGGCCATACTTATAATTTCATCATAGATTTGTCTGAGGCAGTGATGGCGAACCTATGACACATGCCAAAAGTGACATATCATGAGATTTGGGTAAGCTACCAAGAATGGATGTGCTCTCACACAATCTCTGTAGCAATTTAAAATTGTGCGGGAATGGGATGTGCTTTGCCACCATTTTCATAGGCTACAGAGCTGCAGAAGAGCATTCTTTGAAAGCGTTTCAATAAATTAAGGTCTCATACAACATACCTAGGCCGTAGGGGCCCCTCTCATGTAGGCCGCAGATTCTCACGCCATAGATTATAAAGTAGCTTCTGGTGAGCTCTTAGGGATTGCACCAGGCCGTCTTTTTCAATGGCAGCAGTGGTGCTAGACCTTTAGTAAACCCTAGGCCTCTATTTTAGGACCAGTTTCAGTGATTCTGCCAAATGGAACGAACTCCCTCCAGAGATACATACCGCCCCCTCCCTCCTAGTCTTTCATAAAGCTCTAAAGACCCATCTTTGCCGGCGGGCATGGGGGGGCGTGAGTGATGAGATTGTCTCCGGCTGGTATTATGAATGATTGAATTGGATGAATGTATGACTGTATATAGGGTTTTTAACACTTTTAATAATTTGTATAATTCTTTTAAAGTAATGTAGATTTCTTTATATATTGTTGCATTTATAATGTTGTACGCCGCCCTGAGTTGCCTCAAGAAGGCCGGCATAGAAATCTAATGAAAGAAAGAAAGAAAGAAAGAAAGAAAGAAAGAAAGAAAGAAAGAAAGCATGAATGAATGAATGAATGCTGCAGTTCAGAGTGTTTTCGATGAGAGGGGAGGCAGAGAATTGTTTCTTTTTGTTCAGAAGTTCAGACGTTTTCCAAATTTTTGACATGCTAAGCCCAAAAGATTCACCATCGCTGCTTTAAGGGCATTATATTATATTGCACCAGTCTCTCTAGCAATTCAAATAATTTTGCCTTGCATTATTATATACAGTTCTGCTGAAACTAGGTTTGGTACAGTAAAGGCAATGAAAAGGCTGGAGCAATGCCTCTGCAAAGCTCTTTAGCTTGGAAGAATAGAATATAGGAAACACGATGGAGACATATCAACTCTTTATCTCATGAAGTTAGAATTTTACATTATTATTTTTTAACAGGAGACTGGATAGGAGCATATATACTCAGTGGCTGCTAATGCTGCCCATGCCTCCTGAATATTAAAGCAAGCATGCCTTATTGTTTCTGGGAAGTAACATTAGAAAAGGGTTGTCATTTTCTAGACTAGAAGCGTGAGCTTCTGGTGTGACACCAATGGGAAAGTGATGGTTTTATGGTTCTTTTATGCTTTATTGTCCTCTTGTGAGCTCCTTGGGGTTATTATATTTAAGAAAATTGCTATATAAACGTTTTAAAATAAATAAGTCACTAGTCATAGTCATCCCTATCTTCAAAAAGAAGGAACCCAGCCTAGTTGAAAATTACAGATCAATCTCTTTATGCTGTGTCACCTGCAAAGTCATGGAACCAATCATAAACCAATGCATTACCCTCCACTTGGAAACAAACCACCTACTCTCTAACAAGCAATTTGGTTTCAGAAAAAAATATCCTGTAATCTACAACTTCTATATTGCAATATGGACTGCAAAACTCAAATCAAGGCAAAGCAATAGACACAATTTACATAGACTTCTGTAAAGCCTTTGGTTCAGTGGTACACGACAAACTACTTCTAAAATTAAAATCCTACAGCATCTCAGGATCCCTAAACAATTGGATAGCTGCCTTCCTGACAGACAACAAGTGGTCAAAATAGGTAGTGCCCTCTCAAATTCTTGCCCCTGTTAACAGCGGTGTGCCCTAAGGCACAGTTCTAGTATCAACACTCTTAATACTTCATGTAAATGACCTTTGCAATCACATTATAAGCAACTGCATTCTCTTCGCTAATGATGTCAACTTATTTAACACCACCGACAATGCTGCTACCCTTCAAAAATAGAACAGAATAGAATATAGTTCTTTATTGGTCAAGTGTGATTGGACACACAAGGAATTTGTCTTTGGTGCATATGCTCTCAGTGAACACATACATTTGTCAAGAATCATGAGGTACAACACTTAATGATTGTCGTAGGGTACAAATAAGCAATCAGGAAACAATATTAATATAAATTGTAAGGTTACAAGCAACAAATTATAATCATACAGTCATAAATGAGAAGAGATAGGTGATAGGAACAATGAGAGAAGACTAATAGTAATAGTAATGCAGCCTTAGTGAATAGTTTAACAGTGGTAAGGGAATTATTTGTTTAGCAAAGTGATGGCGTTCAGAAAAGAAACTTCTTGTGTCTATTTGTCTTCAGAGTGTGTTCTGTTCCAGATTCTTCTGGTTGTACCACGAGGCTAGTTGTTCAAGCTCCTGTCTGTCTGTAGTTTCATCGTTGTCTCGAATGAGACCAATCACTGTTGTAGGATCTTCAAACTTTATTAGTTTAACAGATGGATCATTTGAGACGCAGTTATTGGTATATAGAGAGAAGAGACGTGGTGAGCGCACACAGCCAGGTCTAGCTTCACCTGCTGCATCCTGCTTGTGATCCACTTACAAATGTGTTCAGGTACTTCTTTTTTCTGTGATCACCTGTGGTTGTGAACCCAATGGGATGAGATCAGTTGTAGGAAGTTTGGCTGTTGTTGGTGTGTCTGGGATGGAAGTTATAGAGATAGATGCTGCTACCTGCAGTAGCAGAGTCTGCGGAGTCTGCGGAGAGGGGGGGCATACAAATCTAAATAATAAATAATAATAAATAAACATGTCATCTTCCAGTTGCTGATTTCTTTCAGCTTGGGAAGGAGGTTTGCCGTAACTAGTGATGTTTTTATGAGTTTTCCACATGTTTGCTGATTCATTTGTTGAGAACTGATTCCTTAGCTTTTCAGTGTAGCTTCTTTTTGCTGCTCTGATCTCCTTGTTAATACATTTCTGGCCTTTTTGTACAGCATTCTAAGACCTTTTCTGCAGGCTTCCTCTTTGGAGCGACGTAGCTGCTTACGTTTAGCTGTGAACCAAGGTTATTGTTATTGTATATTCGCAAGTTCCTGGTTGGTACACATAGGTCTTCACAAAAGCTGACATATGATATTATGGTATCTGCAGAGGTATCTTCAAAAAATATTCCAGTTCGTGCAGTCAGAGCATATCTGTAGGCTTTAACTTTGCCTATTCAGTCCAAGTTTTCACTGATTTAATTGCTGGTTTCATGGCTTTAAAACTTTGTAAGCAGGTACAAGGTAAATCATGCAATGATCAGAGTGGCCCACAGCTGCCCGTGTAATGACCAATAAGCATTTTTAGTGTTGTATAGCAGTGGTCCCAAGTATTCTTGCTTTGGTGGGTCAATTGACATGCTGAAAATATTTTGGAGGCTCTTTCCTTAAGTTACCTTTGTTAAAATCACCTAGAATAATGGTCAGTGTATCTGGGTATTTGGCTTCAGCCTCCATAATCTGATCAGCTAGAGTTCGTAAAGCCTTGTTTACACAGGCTTGTGGCAGGATATGTACTACAATAAGATAAGGGATATACACCGCAAAAAGACCTTGGCTGGTCAAACATTTAGCAATTCGAAGTCTCAACCAACAAATGCTTTGTCTTATACATTGGCAAAAAGAATCACATCACAAAATACAAGCTGAGTTGACATGACCTCATAGATAACCTTCACTCTGTCAAGGACCTTGGAATACTGATATCTAAGGATCTAAGTGCCAAAGCCTACGTAACAGTGTTCCCTCGATTTTTGCAGGGGATGCGTTCCGAGACCATCTGCGAAAGTTGAATTTCCGCGAAGTAGAGATGTGGAAGTAAATACACCATTTTTGGCTATGGACAGTATCACAAGCCATCCATTAAGACTTTAAATCCCTAAATTACCATTTCCCATTCCCTTAACAACCATTTACTCATCATTATTACTGGTACTCACCATTGAATAAGACACTTAGTGATCCTGATATTTATAAACATAATTATTTATTAACAATTATTTTTTTTGTTATTTATTTGCAAAAATTATTAGTTTGGCAATGACATATGATGTCATCGGGTGGGAAAAAACGTGGTATAGAAAAAAAAAGTGAAGTATTTTTTAATTAATATTTTTTGAAAAACCATGGTATAGGCTATTCGCAGAGTTCGAACCCGCGAAAATCGAGGGAACACTGTATTGCCAAAAAGGCATTAAGAGTTGTAAACCTAATCTTGTGTAGTTTCTTCTCCAGTAATATTACACAACTAACCAGAGCCCAAAACTTTTGCTAGACCAATTCTCGAATACAGCTCATCTGCCTGGAACTCACACTGCATATTGGACATTAGTACAATCAAATGAGTCCAGAGATATTTAATGAATATGAAGGAGTCAAAACTCACTGAAAACGGTGAAGGGGGGGAAATTTATCTAAGTATTTAATTAATATTTTTGAGTCATCTCTCACAGTTAGCATGATTCTTGACAAATGTATGACTGCACGAGCCAAAAAGAGGGCGGGTAAAATATTTACTGACCCCTCGCATCCTGGACACAAATTGTTTCAACTCCTACCCTCAAAACGTCGCTACAGAGTACTGCACACCAAGACAACTAGACACAAGAACAGTTTTTTCCCGAACGCCATCACTCTACTAAACAAATAATTCCCTCAAAACTGTCAGACTTTCTACTAAATCTGCACTTCTATTCTACTAGTTTCTCACATTATTCCTATCACCCATTTCCTCCCATGTTGACTGTATGACTGTAACTTGTTGCGTATATCCTAAGATTTTTATTAATATTGCTTCTTCATTGCTTATTTGACCCCTATGACAATCATTAAGTGTTGTATCACATGATTCTTGACAAATGTATATTTTATTTTATGTACGTTGAGAGCATATGCACCAAGACAAATTCCTTGTGTGTCCAATCACACTTGGCCAATAAAAAATTCTATTCTATTCTAATTTTATGTACACTGAAAGCATATGCACCAATGATAAATTCCTTGTGTGTCTAATTACACTTGTCCAATAAAAAATTCTGTTCTGTTCTATTCTAGTGCTACTGATCTAGTAGTTTTAAAGATATGGTTCATACAAGGCTATTATAAAATATAATCCACATCAAACTCTCTTCCATTTCTGAGAAATCAGTACTTCCCACCCCCAAGCACAATTGCCACTTAATGGCTAAAAATTTTCAATTGTAGCACTTAGCCTCTGATATTGTTTACCGTCAGTATTATTTAGTGCCTCTCTATAATGCATTGTGTTCCAGTTAAGGGAAAAGTAGACGCAGTTAGAAATATTTTTCCCCCACCATTGGTGTTGCAGTATGAGCATGTCCTATCATAACACTGCAGTTGCAGTAGAGCCGAAAGGCTACCTTTTTTCATATAGAAAAAAAATTGCCCTTTCAGATAGATATTTCAGGTAAATATTTTCAAGGTTCTGGGACCAGAGGTTTATTCTTCCAAGTTTTGGACTCGTCCTGGAGCTCATCTTAAGAGTTCTCAATCTCCAGGATATGTGTACGGGACCCTGCAACATTATCCTGGGACACATTTGTTTGCCTTCATTCACAAAATATTTTTCAAATATAATTATTCGAGAGCCAGTTTTATTTAATAATTAAATTGGGCTAGACACCAGGAAACTGAGTTGTAGGTCTTCAATAGAACCAGCTGGGTAATTATGGGACAGTCATCATCTCAATTCAACCCACAACATTGGACTGTTCTTGTGAGGTAAATATGAGAAGGAAACGCTACTACAGCACCATGAATTGTACCTAAAAAGGGTCAGATATAAATCTGATTAATAACTCTGGTTTCTCTTCAGATTTATGAATCCAATGCAGTTTTTCAGTAAGCAGAAATGCATGTTATTCAGGCAGTAACATGTAGGTTTAATAATGTTACTGTTTCAGTAATGTTTCTTTTCAAATTATCATAGCTGTGCCGGCTTTTAGAGTTGCAGCACATACATATAAAATGCTACTGGAATGAAAATTTTTAAGATTTTGAAATTATTTTCTACTTCTCTTTTGTTTAGGTACAGGATAAAATATAACCTTACAAGGAAAAGCAACTATGTATTTCTTTATTGTAGATTCCCCTCACCCTGTTAAAGAAAATTATGCAAAACAGGATTTAGCTGTAAATCCATTCCCACCATTTGATGTTACAGTGTTCAGTGTTGCTATATTTAGGGAAACCTAATTGAAAGTGCAAGGAAATTTCTGTCACTGAAAAGCTACCACAAAACTAGGTTGGGAAAAACAATATAAAGTGTGAAATGGTGCAGGTGAACACTTTGGGGGAATGCATCATATATTGTACCACTGAACCAGTTATCCCCATTTAACACATTAGCGTACTTTCCTCTGGAAAAGATAGGGAAGAGGGGAAGATATGCGGAATTTGAATTCTTATTTCAAATGTAGCTCATTTGGAATTTTGTCTTAACTGTTCTTTTTAATATTACTCCTAGCTTAATTTTACATTTATCCCGAGCTTTGAGTAAATGTTGTGAGCCGCTCCGGGTCCTCGGAAAGGGGTGGCATACAAGTGTAAATAATAATAATAATAGTAATAATAATAATAATAATAATAATAATAATAATAATAATAATCGCAATCCCAGGAGACAGCAGAATTGAGGAGAAGCAGCTAGAGAAATTAGTGAAATACGAAGATCTAAAAATCGAGCTGCAACGACTCTGGCATAAGTCAGTGAAAGTGGTCCCAGTGGTACTTGGCACGCTGGGCGCAGTACCAAAGGATCTCAGCGGACATTTGAAAACAATTGGAATTGACAAAATCTCCATCTGTCAATTGCAAAAGGCCGCTTTACTGGGATGGGCAAACATAATTCGCCGCTACATCACTCAGTCCTAGGTGCTTGGGAAGCGCCCGACTGGTGATGAAATACGAAATCCAGCATAGTGATCTCGTTTGCTGTGTTGTACTGACATAATAATAATAATAATAATAATAATAATAATAATAATAATAATAATAATAATAAAATAGGACCACATTTGTTGTGCATCACGTAGTGAGATGGGCAGCTACTTGGATTTGATAAATGTATCTCATTTTCACGCAGAAAGAATCATTGCAATGCTAATTGATGTCATCAAAAATTCTCATTAAGTTTATACAATATTTCTGATAATGCTTCAGAGATTATTCTGTATCTTTAGGCTAAAAGAAGCACAATGTTGTGTAACAGTCTTTGTTAACCTGTTCCTTTTCAAGCTTCTTCAGTTTTAGGAGTTAATTTTTGGTCCTCTGTCACAAAGAGATAGATAAATCAAAGTACTGTATTAATAAGCAGATAAGATTTCCTTTGATTTCTTGTAGCAGCAATTTGAGAGAAGCAGCAATATTTATTTTTCTGCATGTTTTTCTTAATGCTTAATGCCTTTTGAACTGTCAACATTTTGTACTGTCAAAATACTAAACTAGTGACATTTTGGATAGATTTGGAGCAAGTACAGTATTATTAATCAGAACTCTTTGTCCAACAAATATTTGTGCTCCAGCAGAAAGTAAATCGGTTATACATCTTTTTCCTTTCAAACTCAGCGCAAGTTGCTGTAATTACTTATTACTTCATCATTTTTAATGCATATTTCTTTCTCCTATATTTTTTTAGTCAGCTTGGACTTATTTTCATTTGCTTATACTTCCATTTCTTGGCTTATTTCTTTTTGGTATTTTCTTTACTTAAACTGAAGTATCCATACCACTCAAATTATTGCTGATAGTTTGTCTTTTTGAAAGTCTGATACTGTTTTTCTCTGCAATGTAACAATATACTTTATGGAGAATTTAAAGCAGTAAGTGGAAAAAGCGATCACTTAATTATCACTATGACCTTGCTTCCCATATAGTCACTGAACGCATAGGCACTGAATTCATTCTTTTTCTTTTTAGAAAATATTTTGGTTTGATGTGAATGAGGAAGATTAAAAGCTGTTTTTTGTTAAACAGATAGTTATTCTTAACAATCTCTTCTCAAGGATAGGTAGATCATGGACATTTTTATTCCGTACAGGTCAATCACTCATCATACATCTGCTATCCTGCCCAATAAACTTGTGTAAATAAGACTTGTACAATAAATATATTCTAAGATTACAAGCATTCACTTTTCTCTTGGAAGTACCGTAATTTAATACAGACCTCATTTCAAACCTGATGCATATTTTTAAAAATGGTAGGAGGTGTTACAGACACACTCCTGCTTCTTTGGGAGGAAATGTTTGTAAATGTTCAGTGAAGTAATATTGAATTAACAAAGTCTTGACTATGGAGAATTGTGAACTGTGAAAACCTGTTGTTCACAAATATTCTGGCAAGCTTAAGTATTTCCAGAGTTCTTCTCTGTTAGTATAAATCTGGATATTATACTAAATGTATTTTAAGATTTTAATGTAAAGGTAGTTTTAAACAGAATTTACTGTTGGAGTGTGTGGATGTGGATCTGGACTGCAACGCATAGGGGTTTAACCCTTCCTCCTTCTGCCCCCACAGCTCCAATTTACGTTGGGAAGGAAGTTCCCATTGGTGCCATGGAACCTTCCCATCTGAGTCAAATTGCAACCACAAGGTAGGGGGATTTTTACAAAAGCCATAGCAGTGGGGAGGAAAGATCCCTGCACATGCTACTTTATTGATCTTCATCCCCTATGGCTGGTGGCAATTGCTGTTTAGAACTACACTTACACTAAGACATGTGCAGTGTAAAACTAATTTAAGATGCCATTGACTGTCAGAAGAGAGGCCAGGAATATGGCACTAGTTGAGTATATATGTTAACAAGTTATCTAAAACAACCCTTACGTCTTGCAGGGTTGAGTGTTTTTGTTACCAGAAATCATAAAATAAAAAAGGGATGCAACCCAAAGAGCATTCATGACTAATACTGAAGATCTGACAGTTGAAAACCTATCTGGCACTCGATCCCTATATTTTTAAAAAACGTTTCAAGCAAGCGTTCCAATTAGAAAATGTCTTTATGTTTTATATGTATGAACCCCCAATCATTCCATCTGTTGCCGTGTATCTTGCAGATGAGTAGCAGAATCTCCTATATGTATTTGCATACAATAATGTCTAACTAGAATAAATAAATATTTATTTTCAGCTTAGGTTTCAATATTTTTCTTCCTCTCATTTATCTTAAGAATATTTAGGGAATTGAAATATACATATGCATGTAACAAAATATAATTGCTGCAAAAAAAAAGTGCAAGGAAAAATACAGTATATTGTGTATATAGAGAAAGGGATATTTGCAAAGAATAAATAGAGAAAGGAGCCATTAATATTAAAAGAAACAAGGAAAAGATAAAGCATTTGGGTGAAAATAAAACATTATTTTGGAAGTGGGTGAAAAGATCTAAACAAATTCTCTAAGCAAAGTAAATGAATTGAAATTAAATGAGATTATTTGGAAGAAAATGTAGTGAGAAAATGCTATAAGATATATTTGAAAGATTTGTATGAGAATTATCATGGTATATTAGTAAACAAAGAAGAAACAGTGGAAAGGAAGTGACAAATATGAACATGTTGAAAAGGTAACGCTATAGAGGGTGTCTCAAGAATTTTTAAATATGTCTGCTTAGGTAGTAACTGCTGACTTGGATCTGTACATGTGCCTCACAATTGGAAGAATATTGTTTATTACCTGATACAAAGAGAATAATAACATATAAATATCAAAATTACATTGGGATTAGGCTGTTATATAATGCCAGGAAAGAGTTTTGTTAGAATTCAGATTGAAGGGCGGCAAAAGTGATTAAAATCTGAGTTGACAATTTATGCTGGATAGTCAGTCAAATTTTTGTTATTTAAAAGAACACTAAAACATATGGATGTGAGAAAGAATGTTTGTTATTCATTTGTAGATTTAGAAAAAACATTGTCAAATGATCTGGCTTGAATTATGAAAGGGATCTATCTATATTAATGTGATATTTAGCAGCTGATTGCTGAATTGTTAATTGCGATATATAATAGAGCTTATATGAAAATAAAGGGTTTGTGTTCCATGATGTGTGATGGGGTGTTTAATGTATATACAGAAAAATAACTCAGGAATTCTGTTGGAGAGGGAGGTTTGTCAGCAGGAATCATGAATGTGTATATAGTGCTATATACAGTACATTCAATGCTGGTATTGTTAGATGAGAATCCAAATTATTTTCAGCAAATGTTAGACTATATAATAACATGAGAGATATGCATCTGAAACTTAATATATCAAAACCAAGACCACTTTGTTTTCAAAGAAAAAACTGAGTTATACATAAAATGTTTTACCTTGGTAGAATGCTTATTAAAGATGGGAAAATAAGATGTGCAAATAATTGTAAAAAGTAGTGAGTTGTATGTGATTAGAGTTCAAAAGACCACTTCAAGTACAATTGCAATTCTAAACAGCTCGTAAAGTAATAATTAGGATTAAAATAGCAATAAAAAAAGAAAAAAAACAAATGACAGTGGAATTACAGAGTACATCAGGAAGAATTACACAAAGAACCCATTATAGAGTATACATGTGCCAGTTAAACCCAGTAGTTTTGTACAGTTGATTTTTGTTTTGTTTTTTTGCAGGAAATGTGAGCCTCTCCCTACCTATGAAAATAGCAGTTGAGTACACTTTTGGTTATTCAAAAAGAAATAGTATGATAAAATGTGTGTGCTGAAAATGCTAAAATTGGTGAATAATTTCTCCATTGCATTTAGTTATTAGGAAAGGGTTTGTAAAGACCTTTAGTCAATTGTGTGAATTGACTATTGAATGATTTTTAGTTTGTCTTTATTCTGTATAATTACTAAATATATAACTTATTGGATATAAGAAGTAAAGCCAGCAGGAAAATGTTTCTGAAATGAATTTGTAAAGTTGAAATTGCAAATTCTCCTGGTTGCTGCTTGGACAATCCAAGCATGGGTTAAATCTGTCTGATTGGCCAGAGACTGAGTTGCAAAATCTTTAGCTACACCTCTTCCTTCCGTCTGAGCTTGTTTTTCAACTCAGTGTTGTTGGCTTTGTGCCTTTTTTGCTACTACTACTGCTGACTGATTGTGTCACAAACTGTGCTGTCAGTTTGGAACCAATTTTCCTGCTTGGATTGCACAGTGAGTATTGCAGATTCTTCGGTTAGCCTTCCAGCCCTTCCAGGAACATTATTCAGACATTATTAATTCAAAGGGGGATCTTCTCAGGCTTGGGATTTGCCCCAGATTGATTCTGGCTTGCAGTTGCAAGGTAGCAGGGCAGTTGTCGAAGCGTGGAACTCATTACCGGACTCCATAGTGTCATCCCCAAACCCCCAACACTTTACCCTTAGATTATCTATGGTTGACCTATCCAGATTCCTAAGAGGTCAGTAAGGGGCGAGTACAAGTGCACTAGAGTGCCTTCCGTCCCCTGTCCTATTGCTCTCCTATATCTCCTATACCTTTCTTCTATTCCTGTATCTCTTCTTCTATTCTTTCATTGATATGTTCTATTACTATATTTCTTTTCTATTATTTCTTAGATATATTTTACTATGAGTATCTCCTCTATAACCTTCATCATGTATTTTACTATGTGTATATAGATATATACCCACTAAAACCCTCATTGTGTATTGGACAAAATAAATAAATAAAATAAATAAATAAATGGCAGACCGATCCATTTCTAACAGCAGCAATTCAGATGACCCCTCTCCCAGTCAGCAGAGATTAGAGGCTTCTGATCCAAAAGGGGCAAGGTCAGTTTCTAAAGGTCTTTCTACCAGGTCCAAGGCTAAAGATTTGAGGACAACTCTGAGAAGGATTCCAAGAAGAGGCAAAAAGCCTTTGAATAACAATTTTCAAAGACGCAGAAGCAGCTAAGGCAGCAAGAATCCCAGTGGGTAGGACTGAGACTCATATTCTCTAGGAAAAGGAATTACCTGCTCAGACCTTGCAGAAGAACCAGCTAAACCGATCTCAAACTTACTACCAGGCTGCAAACCTTTCAGGCAATCTCTTATGAGGAGGATTGTTTTTCCTTCTCCTGTCTGCCATCTGCAGGATTAGAGCCTACATCGGTTACCAGGCCTCTCCATCTGCCACTTTTACTCCTACGGTGTCAGGGCTCTGCCTGAGGAAGATTTGGACCCAGGCTTTTTGCAAGAGCTACATAGCATCATTGTGCAGACTATTTCGCAAGGCATAGATTTAGCTCTACAACAGAGGGGTTTCACAGGTCCATTGTCACGGGCCCTTCCCTTCTAGCGGCTCTGCAACTCAACTACCACCCAATATGGGCTATATTCAAGAACCTCATTCCCTGCTACCTTCCCTTCAGAGCAATATCTCGCTTGTAGGTGATGAAGAAGTGGGTGGCTATGGACTTTCTGAAGATGAAGGTATAAACCCAGACAAGCCTGTGTTCACTGAGCTTTTTCATCCCAATTTGTTTAAGATCTTCTTATTTAAGGCCAAAGCATGGGGGCATCCAATGGTCTGACAGATGCATTAGAGACCCTCAGGATCCCAGTGCTCTCCTCTTCACGGAGCCAGTCACTGCACAAGAGATGATATCTTCTCCTAAAGCTTTTTGTAGATGTCATCCATCTCAGCTCCCAGTGGGTTGGACAGGAAAATGTATACCAGAGAGCAGGATCTAGATGAGCTTTTGAAGTTACCAACTGCGGATGCTCTCCTGGCCAACTTGGCAACAGTGGTCATCCTGCCTTCTGACCCAGCAGAGGGCCTAAAGACCGAGGACCGGAAAGCTGAGCTTTAGCTCGTAAGACTCACCAGGCGACTGCTTGGCCAATTCAATCAGCTACATCTGCATCCTTTTTCACCAGAACATCGCGTCAAATGCAGACCCAAGCATCCTCTGAGGACACCAGGCTGCATCAGGATATTAATAAATTGATTGCAGCAGCCGAATATTGGCAGATGCTACTCTCAATGTGGCCAAGTTTGCCTCAAGGGCACTGGCTTTGAATGTCACCTCCAGGTGCCTTTTATGGCTTTGCCATTGGTAAGCTGATATGAAATCTAAATGGAGACTAGCATCTTCTCCCTTCAAGAGAGGCAATCTCTTTGGGGAGGTGCTAGACAAGGGTAATGACAAGAGGAAATCTCTTCCACACATTTACAGGAGGGCAGAAAGAAGGACCATTCCTTACTATCGCCAACAATCCTTTTGGGCCCCTGACATTTAACACCATGGCCTATCAGATACCATATTCCCAGAGTATGGAACGTTCGCAGAACAGATCATCCTTCCGAGATAGGGCCAGGCAACCACAGACCAGGTGACTCTTTCGGGGAGCCAGCAACTGACCTTTCCTTCGGACAAAGTGACTCTGTCCGAAGTCCCCATTTGTGGCCGTTTAAGGATGTTCGCCAACCCAAGAGACCACTACCAATGCTTGAGCATTACAAACGGTGATGCTCAGGCTCACTCTAGAGTTCTGCTCCATCCCCCCAAGAAGGTTCATCTGATGCTTAGTTCCCAGCGAGGCCACAAAGAGGTCTTAGGAGGCTGAGATCCATAATCTACTAGACATACAGGCGATCGAGCCAGAGCCAGTTGGACGGCGGGGTATTGGGTTTTAATTGATCCTCTTTTGGTTCCAAAGAGCTTGAGGGGGGGTAGGGTGGAGAGCCATCCTAGATTTGAAAAAAAGCTCAATGTACATTTGATGTACAAACGCTTCAAAATACATTCTGGGTGGTATAAAACAGGGAGGCCTCTTAACATTAATAGATCTTGAGGAGCTTACTTCCATGTACCCATCAGACCATCATCCAGAAGGTTCTTGGGTTCTCTTATGCAGGGCTCCACTTCCAATACAGGGCCCTGCCTTTCTGCCTTTCATCGGCCCCCAGAACCTTCACCAAATT
The DNA here is from genome assembly GCF_031021105.1 of Erythrolamprus reginae. NCBI lineage: Eukaryota > Metazoa > Chordata > Lepidosauria > Squamata > Dipsadidae > Erythrolamprus > Erythrolamprus reginae. The sequence continues at coordinate 75,344,623 of NC_091952.1, forward strand.
ACTAGATGTGATGGCGGCTCATCTTCAGGTGATACCCATCAGACTGCAAGGTTATCTGGATGTCATTTTAATCCAATTGTTGTCTCCACTTCAGGCGAGGCAGGACCTTCAAATCACAGTCCAAACTCTCTGGGACCATGAACCTGGAGAAGAGTGAACCTGGAGAAGAGTCAAGTGACGCCTTTACCAGTTTGATCCATTTAGGAGCAGTGATCAGTACTGAGACATGCCAAGTTTTCCTTTTCCAAGAGCGATGACCCAGCATAAGAGTCATGGTGGATCGAGTCAAATCTCTACAACTAGTGCCATTGATTCTTCTTTCCCAGTTATTAGGAAAGATGATCTCCTGTCTGGCAATAGATCCCTGGGCATGGTTTCATTCCCAGGCCCTACAATGGCTCCTGCTGCAGAGTCAAAGGTCAGGGCTCAGCAATTCAAATACACGAATCCAGGTTCCTTGGAGGGTACTCCAATTGCTAGACTGATAGACGTCAGCAGCCATGGAGAAAGGCTGTCTCTTCAAAGAGCCCACCCATATGTTCATAACCTTAGATGCCACCTTCTCTGGCTGTGGCGTTCACCTGCAATCCCGGTGATACAAGGTCAGTGGTCCCCGGAAGAAATGACATCAGTTGGTTGGAATTAAGAGCAGTGCATCTGCCATTACATCATTTTCAAGAGACATTGGTAGGTCACCACGTTTTATTGTTGACAAACAATGTAACTATCAAAGCACATGTGAAAGATAGAGAGGCACACGGTCCAAGATCCTGATATATGAAGCAGGGGACTTCAGCCTTTGGGCAGAGAAACACTCTCCTTGCAAGCAGACTACATCTCCGGGATCTCCAACACACAGGCAGACTTGTTGAGCGGCTATCAGAGAGATTTGGCCATCCAAATGTGGACTTATTTGCCAGTCCAATGAATGCTCAACTCTCAAGGTTTTTTTTCCAGGTTCTGGATGTACAGAGTCAAAGGAACTAACGCCCTCTGCTGCCCATGGCTCCCCTGTTATATACCTTCCCCTCTGATGTCTCTCATTCTGAGGTTCATCAGAAAATTTTTGGCAGAGGAAGCGGAAGTTCTTCTTGTGGCTTCCCACTGGCCCATGTGCCAATGGTTTGCAGAGATGTTGAAACTATGCATCTCTCATCCTTGGAGGATTCCCCAAGATAGGATCTCCATCAGCCAAGGAACCGTGAACCACTTGAAGGCTCAGTGGCTTCAGTTGGCCATCTGGCACTTGAAAGGAAGATTCTGAAGAGAGACAATTTCTCTGAGAGAGTAATTTTGACTATTAAGGATTCTCATCAACCTTCAACAAACAGTATATAGGAAGCAACGTGGACTGCCTTTTGCCACTGGTGCGCGGGAAATTAGTTCCTGTATTGGCGTCAGTCCCAAAGGTTTTAGATTTCCTTTAGACAACCAGAAGCGCAGCCACTTGCGCTACGCAAGCATCGATTCAAGACATTTGCAGCGTGGCGACTTGGACCTTTCCTTCACTATTTATCAGGAATTACAAATTGGACATGTTTGCCTTGGCTGAGGGGTTGTTTGGCAGATGATGGCTACAGAGTTCTTCCTGTCGAAATGACTCGGGACCAGCCTGTTTCCTGCCCTGTGGATATTTAGCTTGGATATATCCCATGCTTGGACTCTCCAAGAAACGCACAAAAGAAATAATGTTGGAGTTACCTGAACATTTGTTCTATGTGTTCTGTGGGAAAGTCCAATCCCACCCTGTTTCATTACTGGTCCAGTGTCTAGGAGTGGTCAATTTCATCATACTGGCTGCGTCTTCTCAAGATCCAAGTCTTCATAAAAAAACTGAAGCTCAGCCGGAAGGAAGAGGTATGGCCAAAGATTTTGCAACTCAATCTCTGGCTATTCAGGCGGATTTAACCCATGCTTGGACTCTCCTGCAGCGCACATAGAATGAACGTTCAGGTAAGTCCAACGTTCTATCTGTTTCCATTTTAATTATAACAAGATGACCCATAACCCGTTGGGTCATTGTTTCAGATTTATTTCCTTAGCTAAACAGAGGTATAAGAGAGTGCAAAAGCAAAGGCAAAACAAAGAGGAGGAACAACTTGCAACTTCATGTGGACTTAACTAAATGAGGGACCAGTCTACCCAGCTACTGGGGGGCTAGAGTGGGATCACTCTGCTGAACCTCTGGCCAGTGATTCAGCAGCACCGAAACAGCCAAACCTTTGCCAAATTTCAATCCCATGAAAGATTCATGTGTCCAAGATTTTGGATAATTCTTAAATTTGCCCATTTCAAGTTCTTTGATTTGAAAATTTTTGCCTTATGAAGCATCATTTCACCCAATTTTAATTTACAGATATTAGTATTGTATAGATATATTTCCCTGCTGGACATTTTTGTATGTTTTTAATTTAGAAATCTAGTGAACATTTTCAAGCGCTGCATGCAATACAAAAGATATCCTAAAATAATAGAAAGTTTTTGCAGATACCAATTTGATTAGAATTGAAAAAAAAGAAAAACACAAACATTTCACAAAGAAGTAAAAAATTTCCACAAGCCTTTTTTTAAAAAAAAGAGGATTATTACATATTTCCCATTGTGCTCATTTTAAAATTGTTTGTAAAACAGTTAATTGGCTCACAATTGGAAATTCACCAGATCAAAAAATATCACAACACATAGTAAAGATAAATAACTTTTTCACCAAAAGGCAAATCTTCAGTTTTCTGTCCATAAAAAGAAATGTAGGATTAAAAAGACACTTAACCTGCTGAGTTATAATACTTCACATAATGAAACTAATAAGCTGTGGACTTTCTCCTTTCCCTTATTAACACAATATTTTTTTAAAATGTAAAGTTAGTATTTTCTGAAAATATATGGTATAATGGAAGATTTCCACATATATTGCTAATGTTTTCTTCTACTTTGCAATTGTATATTAAACTAGCAAAACATAAGAATGCAACTCTATTGATTAAGCAAATTGCAGCATTTATAGCAAAAATTGAAACATGTTAAAAGTAAACTTGGTATATTACAAATATAACATTGAATGAAAAATTATCCTTTTTATTAATTTTTTCTCCTATATTTTTCTTTATATAAAATCTGTTTATGTTTCAGGAGATGTACATAAATAACATTCCAAAATAATACTAAGGGTACAATTATCTCTGGAGTCGTTCTCTTTTTTATTTTATGGGGAATGGATTTTATAAATCATGGATATTGAATTATTATGAGAATGGAATGGACAGTAATTCTGTGAGACTTAAGTATCAAAATGTGTCACCCCTTAATTTTCCATTGACAAAAGTTGATCCTTTAGAGGTTTGAAAATGTTAATAGGTAAATAAAATCCTCTCACTACCCCCCCCCAACACAGATTTAAATCTGCTCACTCCTGAAATGCATATAGATTATTAATGACTACCAGAAACCTATGAAGTCTGCAACTTAAATGTTCTCAATTTTCTTTCAATTATTTTCTTAATAGTAAATTTTAAAACAATGCTGTTTTCATTTTCTTGAAATTGCCTGCATTTGTAACAGTTTTAATTTTGTTGATTCATCTATGGATAAACAATGGTAGCTGAGACGAATTGAGAGAATTTAGAATATCAGCAAAAGCAAAACTCACATCTAAACAGAGCTATTTGTTTTTTTTTAATTCTGTGGTATGTAATTCCCTGATTCTTTAGCAGAGAATAATTTTTGTCCTTTTTTAATTAGTTGACACAACAGTGAGGATTTTTAATTTTTTCTCCGTTTTATTATATATTTCATGAACTTGTTTACACTTCTGTGCTTTTTAATTCTAAGAGAAAAAGATCTTATTTGCTGCATATACTTCAAAATCCAGAATCTCACAATTGTTGTTGTTTTACTGGGGTGGGGGTAGAGTCTATTTTATTTTCAGTTAAAAAAAACCCACTTCTCGCACTTATAGATGATACATGTTTTTCTCAGTGACAGGTCCTTAGGAATTTGAGAGTTCTATACAGTATCTTAGCCATTCTTAACACTGCATTCTTCTGGACAAACGTCTGATGTTATTCCTGGGGTCTGTCAAACCCACTCTCCCAGCTTAGGAGTCATAGTCCCAAGTCATCACTGGGACACTTTGGCCTTTACTTTCCACATCCTCTCTAGTTCCACCTTCAGGCCTTGGTACTTCTCCAGCTCCTCATGCTTCTTCATGATGTTGCTCTTACTTGGCTCCACTACATCTATCACCACTGATGTCTTCTGGTCATTACCTACTATCATGATATCTGGTTGATCGGCCAGTACCTACCAGTTCATCTGGATCTGGAAATCCCACTGAAATTTAGCCCTCCTACTCTCCACAACCTTTTGTGGAATCTCCCTTCTGGACTTGGGATACTCTTGTACAGATACTGCACTATACCTAACTTTCCTGAATTCAACCCAAGCTGTGTTCTGATTAATCTTTCTAAACCTTGAGTCTTGGACCATCTGTCTTTCTATGAGCAACTGGATTTTTGAGCCTCTGTGTTGTTTTCAATGACTTTCTGACCTGTGCTCATATATTGACCCATGTGGTCCTATAGCTTGGCTATATTATTATTATTTATTAACTTGGCTATATTATTATTATTTATTAGATTGTACAAATCTAATTAATAATAATAATAATAATAATAATAATAATAATAATGCCAGTGAAAGTGGTCCCAGTGGTACTTGGCACGCTGGGCGCAGTACCAAAGGATCTCAGCAGACATTTGAAAACCATCGGAATTGACAAAATCTCCATCTGTCAATTGCAAAAGGCCGCTTTACTGGGATCGGCAAACATAATTTGCCGCTACATCACCCATTCCTACGTGCTTGGGAAGCGCCCGACTGGTGATGAAATACGAAATTCAGCATAGTGATCTCGTTTGCTGTGTTGTACTGACATAATAATAATAATATGATGTAGTTTGACGGTACTGGTGCCTTGTGGGGGTCTCTAATGGTTAGCATTGCCCTTTCCTATGTTAACCAGTCTGGGTGAGAGTCGGCTGTCAGTAGCTGGTTCGTCTGTGCTAACAGGTGTTCATGTAGTTCATTAATTTATTTACTTCCTTCCCCAATCCATGTGGCACCTGTCACTCACCCTGTATTCTCTCCCCATACAGCACCTCTTATGCACCTCCACACACTCTTCCTAACCCACCCCCATGTATCCGCTCATTCTATCTGCCATCTGTCAGCAGCTACTTACCTATCTGCCAGCTTCTCACTACTTACCTTTTTGCCAGTTTGCTGATTGATCTTGGTTGTGATATGCCAGTAGGAAGTTGCCTTGCGTAACAAGTATAGGATTTGATTAGCAGTATCAACTGGCACAGCAGCGATTGCCTGACACTTTACCGCTGCATTGCTTAGCAATGGAAATATTGGTCCCAATTGGGGTAATACATCAAAGACCACCTGTGAATAGTTTTATCACAAGGTTGGTGATGGAGTAGATGATCCTCGTGATCCTTTCCAATTTTACAATTCTATAATTCATTCCTAATATGGTGACATGTTTGAACGCTTATTCATTTTTATTATCATATCAATTCTTCTTAGGCCTGTTCCATTTTTATCTTTTTTTTCTCTTCGGCATTGCTGTTTCATAATTACCCTGTAAAAAATATTAAAGTGTTTTTTTCTTAAAGATAATTAATGAGCCTAAATTAACTTTCATTGCCTCTTACTCAATAATAATATTACCTCATTTCATTGGAAACTATTCCCAAATCACAGTGCCTTGGATTGCAGCTATAGTTACTTATTCCCAAGGAGAACAGTCCTAAAATAGCTCTTAGAATTTTGCTGTAGTTGTATGGGTAATGTGTAAAAGGTATGTTATATGTGCAAAGAATAGTAAATGTATCTGATTTTGCACACTGCGATATTGGATTCAGCATTTTTATTCACCTAGTACTTCCCAATAATTTGTGGTACATGCTATTGGTTGGTGGTGTTAAACATATTTTCATGAAATGTAAACTGTTCAAAGTAAAGCTACCTTTTTCAATTGACTGATTGAGATTTTGCCAATGTCGATGTATTCAAGTGATGCTGCAGATTTTTTTGGCTGTTCTCCATAATAGGTGGAGCATGTCTCCAAGGATGGGGAAACACCACCTTTAGCCAATCAGGATTGAGTCTGAAAAGGTATAAACGGAACCCCCTGTGCCACAATCCTCCCCTCTTCAAGATTCAGTCTGTAGCCAGGGACGCATGCTTTTTCCTCCTTGAAGACTTCTCCATTTTCACAATTCACCTGCCCTTAAAGAGCCCACGCAGGTTCAAAGGTGCCCAGGGAACCTGTTCACAGGGAGAAACAGGACTTGGCATAAACCTACAGGAGCTTCGTTTTGTGTTTCTATCTCTGAAACATTTCGCGGCCCTCCTGCCGAACCAGCATGTGCTGGTACTGACAGACAGTGTGACCAACAAGGCAGGGAAGGACCATATCCAGGTCACTGAATGAAGATTTCTGACATATTGCATGAGTTCAACATGGCCAAAAGTGTTTTCATGATGGTGAAACTTTTCACCATGGTCATCACTTGCTGCTCCTAGATTTTTGGGAAAGATCTAAGTGTGAATGCAAAACATGAATTTTCAATGACATATTGTACTTTATGGTCTGGTATGCTGTAAGAACTTTGTCAACCAACTGAATGTGGTTTGGCGTTCTGTAGTTGCCAAGGAAATGTTTGATGATATCCTTGAATGCTTTTCAGGCAATTTTCTCTGGCCCCAGATTTTTGAATTGCTTGTCATTGATGACATATCTGATCTGTGGACCAATAAAAATGCCTTCCTTAATCTTGGCACCAGTTCTTCTTGGAAATATGTCTCAACAAAAACCTTCACCTTCCTTGTTCATCACTTTCATGGAATTTTTCATCAGTCTGAGTTTTATGTGAAGTGGAACCAAAAATATTTTGTCAGGTCAACAAGTGATTCATGTGCCATGGAGTTTTTTTGTTCTGGAATCACATTTTGGGGGGTGGGGTGGGGGTGGCCATTTGTTTCCCACATGGGAACAAAGGTATTCAGCCAGTTCACACCAATTTGGGCAAACCGCTAGGGAAAATTTGGCCTGGGTCGCTGAAATAGTAGCAATGGCCACTGGTCATACCCGGTTGCACTTGCTTTCCCCCGCAACGCTCGCTTGTCTTGATGCTTGCTCACCCTGCCCTCCCGCTCGATGCTCACCCTGCCCATCCCTGCCCTATATATATTGACTTTACCACATAACCCATCTAATCGCCTCACCAGTCACCTCCATGCCTCGTCCATTCTTCTCAATCACGAAATATATGTTTGCTGCCCATTCACTCTTTGCCGTGGGCCAGGATCCAGGGATGGGCCATTCCCTGAGGTCCCAGAGCCTCTACCCACTTGCCACCCGCCTCAGCCAAGTCAGGGAAAATGCCATTGTCTGCCTCTGACCTTGTCCCAGAGCCTCAAGGCACTCACTTGGCCAATTGCACGTATTGTCCCATTTCCCCTCCTTCACAGACCCCTGCCCTAACCCTGCTTCCTCCCCCATGATTGCCTCTTTCTACAGGCTTACCTTCCTCCCACGGCAGCTGCTGGCAGAGGGGAAGGCAAGCTTTTTTCGTGCAACTGCGAGAAGCCTCCCTGCTGCCGCCACTTTTCCAGCCACTTCCCAGCAGTGGTGGCTGGCTACAGGCTGCCAAAAACTACCAGAAGTCTAACAAACTTGCCAAAATAGCCTTTGTTGTGCTGTTGCCACCCTCTTCTTCATGCCGACTGCACGTGCGCACCCCATTGCCTGCTGACCACAGCATGGCAGAGGCTTTTTTTGCGCATTTAAGACCTCTGGTCGTTTTCGGCGGCCTCCAGTTGGCCGTTGCTTCTGGAAAGCAGCTGGCAAAGAAGTGGCAGCTAGGAGGCTTCTTGCAGTCGTATTGAAAAAGAGAGCTTGTTTTCCCCTCTGCCACCAGCCGCCATGGGAGGAAGGTAAACCTGAAGAAAGAGGTGGTCATGGGGGAGGAAGTGGGCTTGGGCTGGGGCCTGTGATAGAGGGGAAACGGGGTGACATATGCAACTGGCAAAGGAAGAGTGAGCGGCATGCAGGAGGAGGTCTTTGACAGATTAGACCAGGCCTGGACAGAAAATAGGTAGAAAGAAAGGCTGCAATAGCTTTAAATGCATTTTTTTTCCTTACTGGGGCATGGCTTGGTGGGGGCTCAGTCATATGACTGAGTGAGTGTGGCCACGAGTGATGTCAAGTTGGCTATGCCCACCGAGCCACATGACACCCCAAGCTATGCCCATCGGGGGGGGGGGGGGAAATCCAGCAAGAAAAAAATTTGAATCCCACGACTGGATGGGATAGCAACAGTACTTGGTATATCTAAGCTGCATTCCAAGCAGCAGAGCCATTGTTCTTATTTTCCACAAATATTCCAATTGCACTTTGGTAACAGTTCCATGTTTTATATGTTTCTTTCATGTGTGTAGCATACTCAATATGTACTAAAGGGTGTACATTGCTATTGTGTAAAAAATAAGTTTATATAAAACAGACTGCAAGAGGTAAAATTACAGGTTATTTTTGTAGTTAGCAGCCAAAAATCAATAAGAAACTCTCAAAAGTGTTTTGGAAGCAAAATATTTGTTGTTCAGTGTTATCTGTATATCCCCTTCAAATATGTACAGAAAAAGAACTCTCCATAAATCCTCTGTTCTGTAATTTATGAAATAACTTGTAAAATCCCAGAATCATAATTCTGTACCTATATATATACACACACACACACACACACACACACACACACACACATATATACAGTATAGCTATGCACTTGCTCAATAATTCTAGATTTTTAGAAGAGGTAATGGGTTTGATTTTTACTAGTTGGGGTGAAGTGAAATTTTATCTAGGCAACATTTTCATTGTAACGTTTGTTAATACAGTGATACCTCGTCTTACAAACTCCTCGTCATACAAACTTTTCGAGATATAAACCCGGGGTTTAAGATTTTTTTGCCTCTTCTTCCAAACTATTTTCACCTTACAAACCCAAGCCGCTGCCACTGGGATGCCCTGTCTCCAGACTTCTGTTGCCAGCGAAGCACCCGTTTTTGCGCTGCTGGAATTCCCCTGAGGCTCCCCTCCATAGGAAATGCCACCTCCGGACTTCCGTGTTTTTGCGATGCTGCAGGGGAATCCCAGCACTGCAAAAACGGGTGCTTTGCTGGCAACGGAAGTACGGAGGTGGGGTTTCCCAGCAAGGGGAGCCTCAGCGAAATCACAGCATCACAAAAACACGGAGGTCTAGAGGTGGGGTTTCGAGGACTTACTTGTTTTTGCGATGCTGCAATTTCGCTGAGGCTCCCCTCACTGGGAAACCCCACCTGCAGACTTCCGTTGCCAGCGAAGCACCTGTTTTTGCGCTGCTGGGATTCCCTGCAGCATCACAAAAACATGGAAGTCCAGAGGTGGGGTTTCCCATGGAGGGGAGCCTCAGGGGAACCCCAGCAGCGCAAAAACGGGTGCTTCGGCTGGCAGAAGGGGTGAGTTTTGGGCTTGCACGCATTAATCGCTTTTCCATTGATTCCTATGGGAAACATTGTTTCGTCTTACAAACTTTTCACCTTACAAACCTCGTCCAGGAACCAATTAAGTTCGTAAGATGAGGTATCACTGTATTTAAGTATCTCGTGTGACTTAGAAATTTCAGGCCCTCAATTTATCTCCCATATAACCCTGAATTCAACCTAGGTATCATTCAAACTGTTAACTTCAAATAACTCCTTCAGATTTAACTCAGCTCTGCATTCTTCTACTTGCCTCCTTCATTTTTATACTTAGTAGGGAGCTTCCAAGATGAAGCAGACAATTTAATTTCTATTCAAAAGAAAATTTCACATTTCCTCTCTTAGGAAGGAAACTGCAGACTGTTGGAGGAAGTATTTCTTATTCACTTGGAAGTAAAAGTTTGTAATATTGGACAAGAGATTAAAAATATGGATTTTGCACTCTTGAGACATTTTTTCTCCAACAAAATCTGTTTGACTAGGGTGCCAGATTGGTACCATAACAGCCTTCATAGTCATGTTCCCAAAACTATATTTTCAGATATCTTTGAGTCTGAGAGAAAGAGTCTGAGCAAAGTCTTAGAGTCTAGGAGTCATTCTGCTACCAAATAAAATAAAGAAGATGGAAATTTTATGTACAAATTAGAATTCTTTATTGGCCAAGTGTGATTGGACCCACAAGGAATTTGTCTTTGGTGCATATTCTCAGTGTACATAAAAGAAAATATACTTTTGTCAAGAATCATGAGGTACAACACTTAATGACTGTCATTAACAAAAAAGGATAGAATTAAATAAATCTCCTTCTTCATTCTTGTAACTTTCATATGGTTTTGTTATGTCTTAATCTGCTAACTGCAGAGTAAAACTGTAAATGAGACAATTATGTTTTCTAGTTCAAAGATATAAGAGAGAAACAGTTTTATGTGAAGCATGAGGTTACTGATATATCACTGTGTTGGAATATGATATATACTGCAGTGTTTATGTTGCTCACAGAGACATATATATATATATAAATATATATGAGTATGTGAAGAAGCTCTTTGACTTGACAAATGATCAAGAATTAAGCTGATCTCAGTGTGTCCCTTTGCTTTCAATTTTAGATTGGGAATAAAACAAATTAATAAGAAAGCATTGATATTAGAATTAGAATTAGAATTCTTTATTGCCAATAAATTATTGGCCAAGTGTGATTGCACACACAAGGAATTTGTCTTTGGTGATATTGACAAAATTGAACGGGTCCAAAGATGAGCTACAAAAATAGTGGAAAGTCTTAAGCATAAGACTTATCAGGAAAGACTTAATGAACTCAATCTGTATAGTCTGGAGGACCAGAAGGGAAAGAGGGGACATGATCGAAACATTTAAATATGTTAAAGGGTTAAATAAGATTCAGGAGGGAAGTGTTTTTAATAGGAAAGTGAACACAAGAACAAGGGGACACAATCTGAGGTTAGTTGGGGGAAAGATCAGAAGCAACATGAGAAAATATTATTTTACTGAAAGAGTAGTACATGCTTGGAACAAACTTCCAGCAGACGTGGTTGGTAAATCCACAGTAACTGAATTTAAACATGCCTGGGATAAACATATATCCATCCTAAGATAAAATACAGGAAATAGTATAAGGGCAGACTGGATGGACCATATGGTATTTTTCTGCCGCCAGTCTTCTATGTTTCTGTTTCTATGGTGCATATACTCTCAGTGTATATAAAAGAGCAAGATACATTTGTCAAGAATCATGAAGTACAACAATTAATTATTGTCATAGGGGTCAAATAAGCAATGAGGAAACAATATTAATAAAAATCTTAAGGATACAAGCAACAAGTTACAGTCATACAGTCATAAGTTGGAGGAAATGGGTGATAGGAATATGATTATAATAGATAATAATTAGATTAGATTAGATTTATTGGATTTATATGCCGCCCCTCTCCGCAAACTCGGGGCGGCTCACAACAAGTAAAAACAATACATAATAACAAATCCAATACCCACCAATCCAATTACAATGTTAAGTTTAAAAAATTCATAAAAAACAACCCCAGAATATTAAAAAGCAAGCACACAATCAATCTAATTAGTATCTATTACCAAATAATTTAGGCAAATGTACTAATAATTTCAGCAAACATAACTGAAAAATATGTTCCAAAATTAGACTAGTTGCAAACACTTTCATTAAATAACATTAAAACTTCTGAAGCTTTTTTGGGACAGATTGGCAAGTATCATATCCAAGGAAGACTTTCTGCTTTCTGGAGATTTCTAGAGATTTTTAAAAATGAAACTCAAGAAAAAAATTTAAAGGCCCATTTTAAAATTTAAACAATATCTCATTATTTTCAGTTAGATCATTACTATTTTTCTGGCTGTGGGCCAGTTCATTCTCTCAGCACAGGTAATTTGTGACTAATAATTGAGCCCAGAAGTTTTTGCAAAAGTAAGTCAAGCCATCACATAACCAGATTTGATTTTGCAACCATTTTTAATGACACTTGTTTAGTGAGTTATAGTAGTTGTTAAGCAATTTATGGGGTTGTAGATCCAAATCCAGCTTATTAAATAGTCACAAAACATGATGGCATTACCGCAGAATATTGCAACTGGTTGTAAATGCAAACTAGTTGCCAAATGACAAAAATATGATCACATGAGCATGGGGTTGATATGGAAGTCATAACTTTGAGGACAAGACATAAGTAAGCTTTTTCGATTCTGTTGCAACTCTGAACGGTATACCTGTATTTCTAATACAGTGGATCTGTCAAAATGTCTGTCTCACAGACTCCTTTGCTAATTTAAATTAGAAATTAGAAATTCAGTAGATCCACAAGGGTTAGGTACAAGGTTCACCATTGCTGTTCATTGTTGTCATGGATACATCGCACATTACTTGTATCGCCAGTTCGCCCTGGGTTTTGCTTTATGCCAATAAGATCCTTTTCTCAGCTACCATTTGGAAAGTATTTGATATTGAGGTGCAATTCAATTTGAGCTTCAATATCAGTAAGACCAAGTATCCAAAGAGTAGCCCAAGCGCTTTCATCATTCAGGTCAGTGCTGAAGCGGCAGTAGATGTGAGGGCGAATGCAATCTGGCTGCGCAGGAAGGAGATAACTGGAGTGTGCTATGATAGGCCTATGCAATTCAAAATTTTACAAAATGATTTGCCCACTAGCACTATGTGGCACTGAATGCTTGCCAACCACTAAATGTGTCAAGCAGCCCTTATATGTCATTGAATATGCACATTGTGTTTCCCTTGTTTATTTATTTTATTTATTTATTAGATTTGTATGCTGCCCCTCTCCGTAGACTCGGGGTGGCTAACAACAATAATAAGACAATATAAACAAATCTAATATTTAAGTTAATTTTAAAAACCCTAATTTAAGAGACCAATCATACAAACAGACATACCATGCATAAATTTTATAAGCCAAGGAGGAAGGGAATATCTCAGTTCCCCCATGCCTGACGACAGAGGTGGATTTTAAGGAGCTTACGAAAGACGAGGGTGGGGGCAACTCTGATATCTGGGGGGAGTTGGTTCCAGAGGGTCGGGGCCGGCACAGAGAAGGCTCTTCCCCTGGGTCCCACCAAACGGCATTGTTTAGTCGATGGGACCAGGAGAAGGCCAACTCTGTGGGACCTAACTTGTCGCTGGGATTCATTCAGCAGAAGGCGGTCCCAGAGGTATTCTGGTCTGATGCCATGAAGGGCTTTATAGGTCATAACCAACACTTTGAATTGTGACCGGAAACAGATCGGCAACCAATGCAGACTGCATTGACCACATGAGGAGTTTCTGGCAACAAATGAGTGTTATTACTATTTACAGAAAAAATGCAGGAAATTTGCTTACAGGTGGTATGGCCGTACTTTATTAAACAGCATCCTACACTGTTAATATTGATGGCAAATGCCCATGAGGAAAAGTAAAAGTCACTGTACACAATTAATACAGACACGAAAATCATCCAGTCAGGCCCATTTGCTGAATTTGATTGTGTGAAATAACATTTGTTGATCAGAAAAACAGACCCTGCACACTGAGAAAATACTAGGATAGTGACCCTGTTTTCAGTCAGGTGACATAGAAATTTGTTCTTTAAATTATGAGGCAGCTATGGTTTAAGAAAACAGAAATTTGTCTCAGGTCTACCCCAAAATATTTCCTCTGGAACAAAGGGAGGGAAGAGCAGAGGTTGATGGTATGAGAAATCTACTTCTATTAAGCTAAAAATATGGGATTCTATTGTTTAAACCAAAATGAGGTGAATATCAAGTTGCTAGCCCTGGGAAAGCATTGTTAAAGAATTGGAAACAAAGGCTGGAGCACATCTTCATTGGTTTTAATATTAAGATCCCAGAATTTTAATTATTGGTGAAATAGGAGAAGTTTATAATTCTAAACATTCTTGACTTTAGCTTGATAAAACCATTTACTGAGAAATTCATTCATAACTGAATAGCACATGATTAGAAATATTTACAAACCTGATCAAACAGCCAAATCAATCCACAGAGGTATGTTTATCACATATAGGACTTGAATCCTAGGACTCAAAGTGACCTTTTCATCTTTTGATTGACTTTGTAGAGTTCAGCTAGGGGAAACAATTTCTTAGAATCCATGTTTTATATTAAAATCAAACATTTTCTACATGTACAGAACTTCATCAGAAAGAATCTTCCACAACTTTCAAGCCACTTTTCTTTTTTCATAGACCTGTCTTTCAACCACTCTATTATGTTGGCTCTTGCATGATGAATTATACTGTCAGTTTTAACATGAAAACATACAGTTTCATTTTGCCTAGATGCAATTTCTATTGCCGTGTCCACATTTAATCCCAACGACAGTCAGACATTTTGTAAAATCGGAAGAAAACACAAGAGGATAATATTGGATCTCATCCTGAATGTCATTCTCATTCTATAGATTCATAAAATAATAAAATTAAAATCTTAAAGATGACATTGTACAAAAGATACAATATATAATAATCTAAGTCACAATGCACTAACTTTTCACATTAAAAGATGCTTGCCTGTGACTTGGCCAGATTTAGTTATGCACTCATATTTTATAATTAATATAATTAAAAACTGCTGGACAAAAAACCAAAGTGTAATATATAAATATAAAATTTTCGAGTTTCTCTCCGGAAGGACAGAATACATGTGGATAGAGAGCTATTGTCATTTTTCAAACTCAGCAGATTGAGATAACAGAAGGAAAAATTAATGTGTAATTATGCATGTGCTGATATACACTCTAAAACAAATATGTTTGTAAGCACATGTGAGAAAACAAGCAAAGGGAAAATTATGGTGACATTGGTTCTTCTTAGTTAATTTTTCTCACTATACTACAGGGCCAAGGTGAACCCACAATTTTGTGAATCTTGTAATTTGATCACGTTACCGAACTATGTTGTTGGTTCTGGATAAAAATGACCATTAAAATCTAAGCACAGACTCTACCAATAAAACAAAAGTTGTTGAAATTGTCTTGACTGCTTAAAACGGCTTCTATCATCGAAATACAAAAATAATTTTATTGTTTCATTATTATTATTATTATTATTATTATTATTATTATTATTTGTTA
Organism: Erythrolamprus reginae; assembly: GCF_031021105.1. Lineage (NCBI taxonomy): Eukaryota > Metazoa > Chordata > Lepidosauria > Squamata > Dipsadidae > Erythrolamprus > Erythrolamprus reginae. The sequence goes on from NC_091952.1 coordinate 75,359,849, forward strand.
TTTCACCTCCTGAAAACAGTGCAGAGTACAAAATAAGATGTGCTGGCACATAATATTCTGATGTTTCTGATCTGTTGTCGTTGTCAAAGCAACAGTTAATTCATTGGCCTTTACATTTTAGTTTTTCATCTTCTGAAAATTATGTTCTGCTTTGTTTATGTAAATTGATCCCTTGTTGAAGGACAGTATATGAATGTTCTAAATTTTAGAACATAAGTGAAGGTTAAGGAAATACAGATCTCTCTTACATGTTTTCATTGGTAAGATTTTGGCTTTTAAAGATTGCCTGGTGTAAGCATAACATTTTTTTTCCATTTTCAGTTGAACTTGCATTGCTGTATCACCATTTTTTAAATTCTGTCTGCTAATTAAAATATCACACAGCTAATGAATTTATGCATGTAATCCTGCTGCTACCTGTTACTTGTCATCTGTTCTTTTAATGTAATTCACATACAAAAAAGCTTTAGTAAGAGTGATCACTCAAGTATTTTTTAATTCATGCAGTTTTCAGTTTTAACTCCCCTGTGGAATGTAGAAAAATCAGCATTACCATACACAAAAGGTCCCCCTTTTTAATGTTGATTTTTAGGAGTGCAGATTGTACAGGTATGCTTTCTGGATTGGGTTGAATTTTTAGGTTAAGAATGGTACCAGAGGAAAGAACTTTAATCCCCCATTTGGAAATCGTACATATGTGCTACAAAGAATACTGAGTCCTTTTTTGTTTTGTTTTGTTTCTTATGTTTCAACAGGGCAGAGTTTAGGGTATGGATTTGTTAACTATATTGATCCAAAGGATGCAGAGAAAGCCATTAACACTTTAAATGGACTCAGACTCCAGACCAAAACCATAAAGGTAAGAGAATACAAAGAGTGTGTTGCTAAATTATGGAAGAGTGTAGTTAAGACAGCTCCTGGCTATCTCATCAAAGTTGCATTCTCCACCATTCAAAGTATGCAAAGGATCTCTTACTTTGAAAGAAAGAAAAAGTGTACAACAGATTTTTTTTTCATTCTTTTCAAAATGCAGTTGTTTTCTCCTTAAAAGAAAGGAAAAACAAAACCTTTTAAAATGACTATCAAAGAATTCAGGTTAGCTGGTCAAAGCATAGAGAGTAATCTATATTATAAATTAACCTTAGGAGATGAAACCTAAGAAGGATGTTGATAAGATGGCCATTATATGGAGTTTTGTTGCTTGTGCCAATTAGTCCTGATTAATAATAGGCACCCTGTTGTCTCTTTGTCTGTCTGTCTATCTATTTATCTATCTCTACCTGAGAATAATTGGCAGTCAACTATTAATTTTAATTGATTAATTTCATATAGTACACTCACCATGCTCAAATAACTCTTTAGAATGAGATTTCTTTTCCAGAAAGAAACAAAAAAATCTTAGCATTATCCGCAAGCCATTAGCTTCTTTATACTGTGGATCTATGTGGGAAAAACAGTGGTTCCTTACTGTAATGTCCTTTTGATTTAAGAGACTTATCCATAAAGCAAGTTGATTCATTAGAAGCCTGTATATCTATGCTGTGCAGTAAATGTAATCAGTTTTATATATGCAGATATATAGTGAAACAGTGTAATAGTGTGCCGGGGGTGTATGGGTGTAGGGGCATGTTGTGTTCTTTTACGGCAGCTTATTTAGGGCAGCTTTTAGGACAGCTCATTCACCTGTCACTCACCTGTGGCTCTTAGTAGCTATAGCATGCACAGCGGCCACACCCTGGCCAACAACTTGATCTATACTAGAATAGATCAACAGTCATGAAGACGGTCTCTGCAAGCGATGTGGTACGCTAAGAGCACAGCAAGACACAGAAGATGCCCTGGTCAACCACTAGGAGAAAGGAAATTCTGATTGCAAACCTCCACTGCCTTGTGGCTATATCCATCATTGGAAAAGGCTTCAGGAGTAAACCTTGAGGCAAAATCCAGAGCCGGAGTCCTTGAAGCAGTTTGTGAATGTGTACAGCCATGTTCTGATAATTCCTGGAATCAATCGCATTGGCCTTTGTCATTCCATTGGATTCTGCTGCTTGGATAACAATTTATCCTCCATACTAACCTACCCAGGCCTTATGCCCTGGGGAGTCCAGAGCATGATACTATGGTCTTTCAAGACCAAAGGATGCCAATGCATAATAGTGTGCCAAAAAAACTGCTGTTATTTTTATTTCTATATATATAGAAATATTTTAATCAAATTAGCACCAAAAGTTGGAATCTTCTTGGTCTGCTTCCAAATAAAAGGTAGAAATTGCAGAATTCACCTAGCTTGAAAGCTTACCAACAAAATATAACCCACCAAAATAAAGATGGAAAACTATCCAATATGTGTGCATCTTAATGTGCAATTTGATGATTAAAGTAATGGTTTTAGAGCTGCATTCATTTTATATGGTAGTTTTTCTTTAATGCTCGGTTATTTCCCTGAATTTAAAATAGGTTCGGTTTTTATTTTTAGAAAGTTGATATTGACAGAATTCAAGAATTTTAGAATATATCGGCAAAGAAATGGAATCCATACTAATACATATGTTGAAATTCATAGATTCTGGTAGAATAAATTTTAGGCATGTTAATGATCACTTTGACCTAGCGTGCTTTGGGTATGGATTGGTTAACTATATTGATCTATGAAATGTAATACATAAACAGAAACAACTCTTTCTAACATCTATTTAGTTCAAGTATTTGTATAGTTACGTTTTGTAGCTGTAAGTATTTTAAATGAATTATAAACTTGAAACTTTATTCTATCTAGTGGTACCAGGCTAGAAAACAGAGACTGAGTTCTAGTTCTGCATTAGCATGAAAATCAGCTGAATGACCTTGAACTAGTCACACACTCTACGCCCACAACAGCGGGTGACAAGCCAGTCAATCAATTCCTGTCACAACCAGTGGATCCAAACTCTGTTGATCTGACAAAAAACAGACCCTGCTCTTGCAGTAACATGCTAGGAATAAAAAACTATGAACGTAGATTCAGGAAAATTAATAGTATTTTTAAAGTCTCAGTTTTAAAATGAATTTGAAAGTAGCATTGACAGATACGTTGGGCTGGTTTGATTTATACTGATGAGTAGCATATTAAAGATTCAGTATTTTAACATTTCATCTAGTTAGCCCATATATATCAGCGCTAGGCTTTTATATATTTTTGTGAAATCTGATCTGTGTCAATCTGTTAGGATTATGTTCTTGCTTGCTAGTCTTCTTGAGACTTTTTAAAAAACTTGTTTTTAACCAGAAACAAAGATTAATCCTGATTATATATTTGTAGACAGATTTGAAATATTGCAAGGAAATATTCTGAATTTGTGTTCTTAAATTAATCTGCGGTTTTCACATTAACTTAGGTATCTTAATATCCATTGGTGAAATAACAGGCTGTTTGCCTTAATATTCGGTCTTAAGTGGGCTACCATCACCTTGAAATATAACCATTTAAAAATAATTCCATGTATGACTTAAACTTGCTAATTTTGTATTATACTTGTTATTACTGATACTTTGCTTTACATTATTCATGCCTTAAGATACTCCTCTAACAATGCATCAAATATATAGTCTTGGGGTAAAAGAACACAAAAATATATTAGATAGAAAGCTAAGCTTTAACTTCTTAAAGCACTACTTATTTGTCCAACAACACATTGCCATAGATTTGATTGTTTTATAAGTAAGCTATGCACTCAGTAGTTATCCTTCATGATTTTTACTATATATTTATAAAAGTTAATACTACTAATAGCGTTTTATTTTTATGAGTGAAACGGGATTCCTTTAACTTGTACAGTTCTATGTAGATTAACAATTTAAAAACTGCGACAAATAGGACTTGACACCTGCTTATTTATAGTCTATTCCAATATGGTGGATTTAAATTTAATGTGTGTTTTAAAAGGATACTGACTAATCTGTTTGTAACAGTTACACTCAAATGTATGGTTAGACGAGTAAAGCTTAACTCCGGAAAGTTCATGGTTAATGCTCAATATAACTATAAATCTTAGGTGATATTATTGAAGAATAATTAATAATAATTCAATAATTATTATTCAATAATTAATCATTTTGGCTAAGATCCATTTGAATTATCATTCTTAGTCCCATCACATTGTCACACAAAAACAAATACCAAAAAAAGTGCTTGAGTTGCTCTTTATTTTTTCAATGTTTAGGAATTAATGATTGCTAAGAAGGTGAAGTTCAAGAAATAAAATTGGAGAAACTAGTGAGTTTTTAGCCATTTAAAATGTGGGCATTTTAATTCTAGCATGTTGCATAAGCTAAGGAGGTAATACAGGGAGTCCTCAATTTACGACACAATTGAGCCCAACATTTTTGTTGTTAAGTGTGAGGTTTGTTGTTGTGGTTAGCTCTGGCCCAGCTCCTGCCCCAAGGAATGTGCAGGTGGATGTGGGGGAGACAAACGTGTGTGTGTCTGAAATTTGTACCCTTGAATTTTTGGGAGGCTCCTACCAGAGAGCCCGGCAGAACATTTGTTAAGTGAGTTTTGCCCCATTTTATGAACTTTCTTGCTGCACTTGTTAAGTGAATCACTGCAGTTGATAAGTTAGTAACCTGGTTGTTGAATGAATCTGGCTGCCCCATTGACTTTGCTTGTCAGCAGAATAGTAAGGTGATCGCATGACACTGGGACACTGCAACAGTCTTAAGTATGAATCAGTTGCCACGCATCTGAATTTTGATTACATGGTCATGAGAATGCTACAAAAGTTGAATTTGTGAAAATCAGTCATATTTTTTAGTGCTGTTGTAACTTTGAACGGACACTAAACTAACCGTTATAAGTTGAGGACTACCTGTAGTGTTTTCGCTAATCAATCCTTTCAGGAATTGCCTCAAATGTCACTTATTGAGTTGCATAATCATTTTTTTGCTTTCATTTTTTGTGGCTTCTCCATTATCTCCTTTCATTTTCACCTTACTGAACTAGTTAACATTCAGGTTATTTGAAAAATGATTATATTACATCTGCATAAAAATGCCTGTGAAACACACCAGTGTTCCCTCTAATTTTTTTGGGGGGTGGGCGGAAAAGTATAGTGTCTGAGCGGCAGTCCATTCGGGACTGGGCAGCACAGAAATATTAAATAAATAATAAACAAACAAACAAACAAATAAACAAATAAATAAAAAACCCACCCTGTTTTGCCTCAGAGAATTTCAAAATAAAATACTGTACTGTGTGTCTATAACAGTGAGGTCATAATAGGGCAACTCTATCAATATCAAAATGCCACTTAAATAGTTGAGCTAGTTTCAAACTAGATTTTGATTTTCTTTCTCTCTTCCTTACTCCCATTCTTTTTCTTTCTCTTTTCCTTCCTCTCTCTTTTCTATCTGTTTCTCTCTCTTCCTCTCTTCCTCTCTCTCTCCTTCCCTCTCACTCTTTCCCTCTCGGCTTCTGGGCAGGTTTGAAAAACTCTGAGTTGATGATGATTTTTAAGTGAGCGATTGCTCACTGCTCAGCTTAGAGGGAACTATGAAACACACTACATTATAATAATACCATTTTTTAATGTTATGTTTTCCTTGCCTTTTTGTTCCTTTAAAATATCTATTCATAGATATAATTAGGTCTAGCTTTAACAACAGACCCTATTCTAGCTATTAGATAAGGAAAACAAAGTTAGGATTAGATCTTAAAGTTGTGTTTAAAATATCACACTCTATTTCTCCTTGTCAGATCTGGTCTTAAAAAATCCTGAATTCTTCTCTAGAGATAAGTAATGGACTATATGCAGGTTAACAAGTTCCTGGAAAAATGTGATATACTTTGATGAGTAGATAAAATAACCTGAGATTGGATGCAGTCTATTCTAGATGGGTTTATGCTCTTTCTGTGTATCAGATTCATCGATCAGAACAAGAGTGAGAATGCAGAATCCAACATCCTCTTGGAGTATCAAGGGTTGCTGTTGCTAGGAGCATCTTTGCTCAACTTCAACTGATGAATAGTTTGCACTCTTTCCTGGAGAAAAAAACCTCTAGTCAGTATTTCTTTTCTTAATAATCTTTCTCCCATTTAAATTTCTGCAATGCACTATATAGACTCTTTTCAAGGAATCGTTATAGTATAGCAATGAAGGTGTTGGGCTGGGACGGGGTGGGGGGGATGTGGAAGTCAGTATAGAGTTCATCTGTATGGTTTTGGATCACTTACTGAGTGGGCTGCTACCACAGAGCACAACAATGAATGCCAACTTTCAGACTTTCTCCAACTAATCTGCATGAGAAATAATAAATACAAAGCACTTCCAGACTTCTGAGTCATAATATTTATTAGAAAATAAGTAAAAGTCACAGTGTAGTAATTAAATAAATACAAAAAGTATTAACCATCATTCATTCAGCAACTGTTCAAAGTCAACCATAGCAGTGAACAAGGAAACTTGAGGAATACTGCGCTTGAAGTATTTCTTTAAAAATAGAAACGGACACTTTGGTTTTCAACAGCCTGTAAAATCTTGCCTTTAAAAGATTTTAAAATGTGTTAGCCAAGCTTTTATTATTCCAAGTTTTAAAATTATTTTAGCCTTAACTTGTATGAGGAGGGAGCCACACTTGACCAAAATGCTATTCAGGAATATTTACATGATTTTTCAAAAAGTATGAATGGAAGACGTGATAATATAAGTTATTTGTTTTCCTTTACAGCCTACTATTCTTGACGCTTCCATTTATCTAAACCGAATAATTTCTTTTGAAACGTTTTAAAAGATTTCTACTATTGGTCTTACATAACTTCATTATATATACTGCAATTAGACAATTTATAACTACGTCACCGGCGATCTGATCTAACTGTAGTTCATAAAATCATACACCAAAATGTCCTTCCAGTTAATGACGACTTCACCTTCAACCACAGAAATACATGAGCACGTAATAGATTCAAACTAAATGTAAACTGCTCTAAACTTGACTGCAAAAAATACGACTTCAGCAATATAGTGTTCCCTCACTTTTCGTGGGGGATGTGTTCCGAGGCTGCCCGCGAAAGTCGAATTTCCGCAAAGTAGAGAGACGGAAGTAAATACACTATTTTTGGCTATGAACAGTATTACAAGCCTTCCTTTAACATTTTAAACCCCTAAATTGTGCTTTCCCATTCCCTTAGCAACCACTTGGATTATTTCACCATGTTTATTTATTAAAGTTTATTAAAAAAAAAAATTAAAGGCGGACGAATGTTTGGCAGCGACATATGATGTCATCAGGTGGGAAAAACCATGGTATAGGAGAAAAAAACGCGAAGTATTTTTTAATTAATATTTTTGAAAACCTGTGGTATAGACTTTTCACGAAGTTCGAACCCACGAAAATTGAGGAAACACTGTAGAGTGATCAATGCCTGGAATGCACTACCAGACTATGAAGTTTTCCCCCAACCGCAAAAACTTTAACCTTAGATTGTCTACAGTTGACCTCTCCCTGTTTCTAAGAGGTCTGTGAGGGGCAAGCATAAGGCACCATTGTGCCTACCATCACTGTCCCATTGTCCTCTTTTATTATCACTTTTTATTTATGTTATGTTATGTTTATGCAAACTACTATCCTATACATGTTTGACAAATAAAATAAATAAATAAAAGTAAAAGGTATTATCAAACAAGGATGGTGGTCAGAAACTGAATTAAATTTTCTGAAGGAGACAAAAGTTGAGCTATGCAGGAGTAAAACGTTCCCTTTTACATCATCAAATACATACTTCATGATTTGCCCCATCTTACCCCATGGACAACAATTGCACAGAGTATAAATAAATCATTTATTTATCATCATCAGACAACAAGTTGTCAAAATAGGGAGCGCCATATCCAACCCCGTTCCTGTTAAAAGCGGCTTCCCCCAAGGCTGGGGGGAACATACTGGGACCAACCTTCTTCATACTCTATATCAATTACCTTTGTGATCACATCACAAGCAACTGTGTTCTCTTTGCCGATGATGTTAAACTCTTCAACACCACCAGTAACACAGCTATTCTCCAAAAAGACTTAGACTTTGTTTCTGATTGGTCTAACACCTGGCAACTACAAATCTCAACCAACAAATGCTCTGTCCCTAACATTGGCAAAAAGAATCAGAACACCAAATAAAAACTGAATAAACAAGACCTTTTAGACAACCCTCACTCTGTAAAAGACCTTGGAATACTCAGATCAAATGACCGAAGTGCCAAAGCCCACTGCAACAACATCGCAGTCTCACACTACTAACCAGAGCTTATAAAACTTTTGCCACACCCATCCTTGAATACAGCTCATCAGCTTGGAACCAACACTGCATCTCGGACATAAACACCCTTGAAAATGTCCAAAGATACTTTACCAGAAGAGCCCTTCACTCCTCCACTCGAAACAGAACACCTTTTGAAACTAGACTTACAATCCTTGGTCTAGAAAGCTTAGAACTACGACGCCTTAAACATGATCTAAGCATAGCCCATAAGATCATATGCTACAACGTCCTCTCTGTCAACAACTACTTCAGCTTCAACCCAACAACACACAAGCACACAACAGATTCAAACTTTAATATAAACCGCTCCAAACTTGACTGCAAAAAATACGACTTTAGTAATCGAGTGGTCGAAGCATGGAACTCATTATCAGACTCTGTAGTGTCATCCCCTAACCCCCAAAATTTTACCCTTAGACTGTCCCCTGTTGACCTCTCCAGATTCCTAAGAGATCAGTAAGGGGCGTGCATAAGTGCACCAGCGTGCCTTCCGTCCCCTATCCTAATGTCTTTATGTTTTACTAGCTTCATGAATATGAACTCTATTATTCCCAATTATTATTTCTTCTATATTATTCCTAATGTTTTTCCAATCTTTTATTCGTGTATATTACTATTATTATATCTTCACAAACCTATATTATATACTAGACAAAACAAATAAATAAAATAAAATAATGTAGTATTCAAAACAATTTCCCCCACAAATCTAGTTGTCCAGAATTTTATACCCAGAACTCATGCAAAAATTCTCCAAACAGCTTTCATATTTGAAGCTTCAAAATTAGGGAATCTTATTTTCAAAAGTTTGTCCCTTCCACAGGGCTAGGTCATTAGGAATACAACAAGAAGAGAGAAATATTAAGCTTTCCATGTAGCTCAATACCTAACCAATTGCTTAAAGGTTACCTACATATTTTTGCTAACTGATATTTTAAAGATTTGCAATTATAAATCAGAACATAATCATTAACAAATGCCAACTTTCAATAATCATCTGAAATGTTGGTGTCTTTTTGAAAGTCTGTTCAATATGTAACATTTGCTGTGAATGGCATTTTAAATATTAGTACGAAAACAATAATACAGAAACCATCCACAATTGTTCAATTTAAATTCCTGTAAGATATTGTCATTCATATAGTTAAAAAAAAGGATATTGTCATTCATATAGTATAATCTTACATTTCATGTTACAGATATTCAGTTTGGTATGCAATCTGTTTAATTTCTCTAGTATCTTTCAGTTATTATTTATTCCAGGCCTGTCCAAACTGTAAACTATTTGTTTGTTTGTTTGTTTGTTTATTATTTGTATTTCTATGCTGTCCTTCTCCATAGACTCAGGGAATAATACAAAAGACATATTAGAAACCCAATTCATTAAAACTAATCTAAATTTTAACTAAATCTAAACCCCCGATTATTAAAAACACAAGCACTCATTCATTCCATTTACATTCATATATGTATGGCCAGAGCAGAGTACCAGTGCTCAAACAGTGCCTTTGCCAATTATGTTTTAAAATTACAGACATATTAATCTCTCAGCTGTGGCGAGGGGGGCGTTTGCCCAGGTTCGCCTGGTGCACCAGTTGCGGCCCTATCTGGACCGGGACTCATTGCTCACAGTCACTCATGCCCTCATCACCTCGAGGTTCGACTACTGTAATGCTCTCTACATGGGGCTACCTTTGAAAAGTGTTCGGAAACTTCAGATCGTGCAGAATGCAGCTGCGAGAGCAGTCATGGGCTTACTCAGGTATGCCCATGTTTCACCATCACTCCGCAGTCTGCATTGGCTGCCGATCAGTTTCCGGTCACAATTCAAAGTGTTGGTTATGACCTTTAAAGCCCTTCATGGCATCGGACCAGAATATCTCCGAGACCGCCTTCTGCCGCACGAATCCCAGCGACCGATTAGGTCCCACAGAGTGGGCCTCCTCCGGGTCCCGTCAACTAAACAATGTCGGTTGGCAGGCCCCAGGGGGAGAGCCTTCTCTGTGGCGGCACCGACTCTCTGGAACCAACTCCCCCCGGAGATCAGAACTGCCCCTACTCTTCCTGCCTTCGGTAAACTTCTCAAAACCCACCTTTGCCGTCAGGCATGGGGAAACTAAACATCTCCCCCTGGGCCCGCTGAATTTATACATGGTATGCTTGTGTGTGTGTATGTTAGTATAGGTTTTTTAAAAAAACTTTTAATATTTTAATTAATTGGATTATGTATTGGATTGTTTTTCACTTGTTGTGAGCCGCCCCGAGTCTTCGGAGAGGGGTGGCATACAAATCCAAATAATAAAATAAATAAATAAATAAATTACAATTGTTTCTATGTTTCTAGTCCTTTTTCATGTATTAAAATTGTTAATAAACAAGAGAGGGGCCCAAACTGAAATTTCAGTGGCTTTGAAAGTTGATGTACCTTGAAACATCATTATGAATAGAATATAAATTAAAATGGAGCTCCAGCTTAGTCAATTATAATGTAGATAGAGACACTTTCATAAAATAAAGGATCTTGAAAAATGTCTGTGTAGTAGAAGTTAGGCAACTGAATGTCTCTCTCTTCAGATGTAAGTTTTCTATAACAGAAATTTAGGGTATAGTCCTGTCTTTGAATAATTATACCCAATCAATCTGTTACAGTATGAATCCATGATCTTGTGAGAGTCTTCTAAAAAATAGTCTCAATTATTGATGTAATTTCAGTAATTTCTATGTAAAACTTCTGTTCTATTCTATAATATCATGCTTTTGGCTCAGCCAAGACCATCTCCTTGTTTTATGAAAACACTTTTAAGTTATTTTGCTTCACCTTCACTGGGTTTTGCTGTTATTTAAAAGATATGTACATTGTTTCCCCCCTCTAATCATGTTCTGTGTTAAGATTCATATGATTAAATATTATAAAAATAATAAATTTTTATTTTGCTTTTGAAATAGTATATTTCAAATTAATATATTATTAATTGTATATTAATAATATAAACAGCAATTGTATATTAATTAATTATACATGTATTATTCTCATTTAAGAATAGTTACCTTTTAATCTTGAACTTCAGTTACAAAATCAGAACAGAAGTCTGCTTGCAAGATTGTTAATGATTTAAAACATGACCATTTGATAAGGTAGAAGTTGTGCATTTCTGTATATTTTCCTCTTGTAAAAACAGATGAGAAAGCATTCCTGTTGATTTTCTACCAAATTACGTTATAGTGGATACATGTCAATCCTAGATACCAAGAAAATTCATACTGCAATAGCTAATTAAAAGTGAAAACAAATTACCGTATATAATAGGAAGAGAGCTTTACTTTTTCGGGAGCCCTAGCCTAGGAATCACTAATAACTATGAATAGTTTATTAAATATTAACATTTTTAGAAAAAAAGACAGCCCTTAGCTTTGCATACTTGCTCACAATGCCTTAGTCATCACCCATTTGAATTGTGTATGGTCTCCAGGTGCAAATTAAGGTGATTAATGCCTCCGATAAATCCTTACGTGGCATAGAGCCAAGTTAACTGTGGAATCACCCTTTCTCATGTCATTAACTCTCCCTTCCAGATCTAGCCAAGTCCCTTCCATTAAATATTGTTGGAGCTTCTTTATGAGTTGGGATTACTGATTGTGGTTTCATTGTTTGTTTGTTTGTTAAATTCTTGTGGCTTTTTTTCTTATATGCCACCCAATGCCACTTTGATGTGAAAGTGTGAACAAATAATTGTTTAAACAAATAAATGAATAGGTTCTATAGTATGTCTGTTTTGTTTGTTGTTCTAGGTTTGTTGTTCTCTTATTTTACCAGTACCACCAATATTTAAGGGTACTCTTAAATCCCATTTTTGCCAACCTGACTTTTCCACTCTTATTCTCACAAATCCACCTGCAAAGATATCATTTGTATGCATTTTTTCTTGGTCACATTAAGAGACTTTGGAATCTTCTAAAGTAAAATATCAATTGTCGACCTTCCTCATTTCCTTTAAGTAAGTGTTTTCTCCTAATTACTAAATAGATATTGGCAGCTTTATTAGCCCTCCATGCACCAGTCCAAAGTTCTTCAATATTTTCTTATTCTACATTTAAACATTTAATTAAAAGATTGTTTCATATTTGTTACATTTTTGGTACTTGATGCTATAGCTTGGAGTATCTCTCTTATATTCTCTGCAGGATATTCTTTGTACGTGCCAAAAAACCCTTTGAATCATTGGCAATTTGTCTTATTTGTGTACTGACCAATTTTATTTTTTCATATAATTTTATGAAGCTTTCAAAACATTACTATTAGTATTTATTTAAAAACCTAATCCCGTCAGAGAACATTTTTAAAACAACTAAATAAAATTAGAAAAGACATGCACACTAAATTAAATCTAGATAGGTAAACATATATACTTATGTAAAAAAAATCATAAAAGTGCTCTCCAGTTTATTAATGAGTTTTGTTCCCAGTCTGTTAAGACAAATTTGTATGTAAACTCTAATAGTATTATTGAATAATACATAAATAAAATAGTATTATATTAATAAATGTGAACCATTTTGTATTCAAACTAAATTTTGCTCAGTTCATAACTATGGGTCATCCATTAATTGCATGTTCTTAACCCTAAGGCATAACTATACTTTGTCTTGTTCTCTTTCTCCTAAAAATAGTTTTCAACTGTACATATTACTTTTATAATTAGATTATAATCATTACAATAAAGATTAAGTAATAAATATAGATTATTATATCAGATGATATTTACAGTTTTTTAAGCTTCTAAGCCTTGGAACAGACTGTACACTCCTTGGGTATGGGTGGGATGCTAGCCTTTTATGCTTAAGACAAATTCCTTGTGTGTCCAATCACACTTGGTCAATAAAAATTCTATTCTATTCTATTCTATTAATGGTCTCTACATTTGCTGTGAAAAAGGCTCGAAAGGCTGTCAGTTTCTTCACAGCAGAGGTCTACATAGATTGAGAATACTAAATTACACTAACACCTAACTAATTGTGCTACCAATTAAATCAGAGGACATTTGAGGTCATTCCAGGAGGGCTGAATTCACTTAAGGTAGAGCACTTAAGCGTGTTTCCTTTTGACCCCATAGATTAATTAGAATGCAAATTGGTTGCTTGTTTTTGTCTAAAAGTATCAAGTAATACAACACAGGCAACCTATGGAAACAAAAAAAAATAGATTTCTAGAACAACCTTTATTGCTGGTAGACCTTGAAAACCTACCAAACGTATTATCCTGCGTAACTTATATTCAGTGTCATTAATTAGAATTATTCACACTTTCCCAACCCCAATCCATCAAGCATCATTTAATTGCCTTGCTGCTCCAAGTATTCCCAATGTCTGTTAAGCATTTATATCACATGTAGTCATTTGCAGAGAAACATAGAAATATGTCTGTCTGAAATCCTTTTTTTTTTTCAAATCATGTTGGGATAAATAAATTGTAAATGTATGATAATCTGCATTAATAAGGTTTGGAACAATGTGGGTCAACATTGTGATCAACAAGTAAGAATATTCTATCAGGTTCAGAGTTGAAATAATGTTATCATGAACTTTACTGGTCTGTATCTCTGAATTTACTCCATGGGCTCCAGGCTGACTTGAGTGTGAACAACTTGGAAAATGAAAATCACTTGTCATAGACTTTAATAAACCCTTGTTACTGTAACATGTTTTCCTTGTTCATAATGCACACTGGAATTTTATTTTAAAAAAAACATTGCTTGTTTCAAAGTTATGAAAACATGACATAAATTATTTGCAGCGTAAATCCAAAATTGCTTATCTTTTTAATGAAGTGTGGAGGTAAATGAATCAGTTTCTATCATTTTCTGGGTTGATTCAGTATCTATTTTTAGAAGTGAAGAAAATATATCAATCTAACAATTCTTTTTAAGAGAGAAGGGTGTTGCTTGTTATATTTGTGATTAAAACCGCTCCTCCCATACTGCTGTATAAGTGCAATACAAGAATTATAGATGGATGGATGGATGGATGGACGGACAGAAAGCTATTTGCGTTGTGTATCTCAAAATTATAGTATGTCTAATGATTACTAGGAATGGGTATAGTGTTTTAGAATAAAGCTTTTTTAAATTGGTTAAAAGTAAATACAATAGCCAGAAATTGCATACTATACCTTTGCCATTACACAAAATCATATATTTTAACATTTTCAATTGTGAAAATAAAATTTATTTCCATTTCTGTATGTCAATAAAAATACATGAACAAATGCATGCATAAACATAAATACATTAGATTGTATAGGCCAGGGGTAGGCAAAGTTGGCTCTTCTATGACATATGGACTTCAACTCCCAGAATTCCTGAGCTAGCATGATTGGCTCAGGAATTCTGGGAATTGAAGTCCACAAGTCATAGAAGAGCCAACTTTGTCTACCCCTGGAATAGGCTATTCAGAGACACAGGAACTTGCCTTCAGTTGCAGTTCCAGTCATAAGTGCCTTACATGTAAAGCTTAGATTTAATTATAGCAATTTGGACTGGAATTGCCATCTTTAAGAGATGAGATAAAGCATGAAATTTCATGACCACATCACTTAGCCACAACAATTCTTGCATTCCCAGTTCCTGTCATTAAGCAAGAATGTCTGGTGGTCACCATTTGCATTCTCCTGGCAACTTCTTCATGGAGTTTACTTTTCAGAAACCTGCCAAGAAGTTGTAGATGGTGACCATGAGACACTATGATACCATAGTCACAAGGTGGGTGCTGGGTGCCTAGATTGCAGCTACATGACCACAGGGGACATGTGAACTCCAAAGACCTGTCAATTAGTATCACTTGTTCAACACAATCACAAGTTTGAATGGTCGCTGAATGAGTTAACAGAGACCACCTGTATGCTCAGAACATCAAAAAAAGAACCTTAGCATTTCAGTGTTCTGAGTAATTGGTTTGGAATGGTACTTCACTTTTTGAACAACCCATTTGAATGATTGGCACAGTCAATAGGCAGGCATATCCACTTACACTTACATAAGGATGGATTTTAAACCTTTCTGTTTTGTGTAAAAGACTGATTAAACATAATTATAAATGGTGCAGTAGAAAGATATAGTTTCTTTTGTGTATTGTTTTATTGGTTATTACTGTGAAGGCAAATATGTGTGTCCCAGGATAATGATGCAAAATTGAATTTGGGTCGGTCACTGGGACCAGAGATTTACCCTTCGGAGCTTTTGGATTCATCCTTGAGTTCATCTTCAGGGAATTTGCCTACTGGAATACGTGGTTTGGGCTATTCCGTGAGTCGTGTTTGTGTGGTGCCTTCCTATTGGCTGATTGGTGTGTTGATGGCTGACAGTTGGCTGGGTTTTTCTCCCCACAAGGAAAAGACAGCCAATCGCCAGCCATCAACACACCAATCAGCCAGTAGGAAGGCAACACATAAACACAACTCACTAGAACAGCCCAAACCACAGATTACAGTAGAGAAATTTCTTGAAAATGGGCTCTAGCATGATTCAAAAGCTCAGAAGAATAAATCTCTGGTCCCAGAGACCAACCCAAATTAAATTTGCAGTTATTGCTGTATATAAAGTTGCCACTTTAATACAAATATACATGGGAAAACATTTATCTGCAAAAAAATCAACTCTAAAAAGCACTAATTCTTAATTAGGTGCTATATCTGTACTGTGCAGATTGTACTGTATATGGTAAATCTTTTCAGTAGCCCAAGTACACAGAAGTAAATTGCAGAGCTATAAATTTCCATCGCTATAGCAAAGTAAATCTACTCAGCTTCCGTTACTTTATTTTGGCTCTTAGATGCCTTTGTGTAGGCATCTAAATTATTTCTATTTTTATTTTTATTTTGTATTTTGTTTCTCAAATTGTTGTAGAAGAGCCTATAGAACAATGTGAAATTGTTTTAAATAAATTGTGATCATATAATTTGAAAATAGACTTTAACTATTTGTCATTTAAAGCTTTTCTCCAAAAATATAATATTTCATTTAACTGAATATTGTTTACTTCCTAGGTTTCCTATGCCCGTCCAAGCTCAGCATCAATCAGAGATGCAAATTTGTATGTCAGCGGCCTTCCAAAAACGATGACCCAGAAAGAGCTAGAGCAGCTTTTCTCGCAATATGGGCGCATCATCACCTCACGAATTCTGGTTGATCAAGTAACAGGTTGAAAAATTTTTGTTTTAAAATGTCTAAATTTCAGTTTGCTCATTTCATATTTTTATTTAACTTCTGGAAGAGATTATTTATACTGAAGTTTACAGTCAAATGTATAATTTAATTTTGTTCTATGTTCTATTTCTCAAACTATATAAAATATGAATAGTTTTATTGCTAATAGTTTTATTGCTAATGGGAGGCCATATGTCCACTTTATACCATTCATGCCATTTGGAATTTAGACTGTGGTCTGAATGATATTACAAATATATCATCAAATTTTGGTCTCTCACTGGAATGAAATTTACCCTCCAGGGAAAAGCTGGAATGAATAAAGAAATTACACTGTAAAAAGATACAACAATATCTGACGTTCTGTCATTATATAGTGAAAGCAGACACTTCTATTTTTAAACTTTGCATATATTACAGTATGCATAAACCTTATACTGTATAATAATAATAATAATAATAATAATAATAATAATAATAATAATAATAATAATTTATTTATTAGACTTGCATGCCGCCCCTCTCCGAAAACTCGGGGCAGCTCACAAAACAAAACAATACAGAACAAATCCAATGGTTAAAACTGCAACTAAAACCCATTATCTTAAAAACAATCAATACAACACAATCATACCCACTCATAACTTTAATGGTCAGAAAAGGGGATTCATTAGTTGCCCCATGCCTGGTGACATAGATACGTCTTCAGGTTCTTGCGAAAGGCAAGGAGGGTGGGTGTAGTTCGAATATCCGGGGGGAGTTGATTCCAGAGTGCAGGAGCCACCACAGAGAAGGCTTTTCCCCTAGGCCCCGCCAGATGACATTGTTTGGTCAAAAGGACCTGGAGAAGGCCAACTCTGTGGGACCTAATCGGCCACTGGGATGTATACGGCAGAATGTGGTCCCATAAGAATTCTGGTCTGATGCCATGTAGGGCTTTATAAGTCATCACCAACATTTTGAATTGTGTCCAGAAACTAATCAACAACCAATGGAGGCTGCAGAGTGTTGATGAAACATGGATGTATCTGGGAAGACACATGACTGCTCACACGGCCGCGTTCTGCACGATCTGGAGTTTCTGAACACTTCAGCGGCAGCCCCAAGTAGAGAGCGTTGCAGTAGTCGAACCTCGAGGTGATAAGAGCATGAGTGACTGTGAGCAATGACTCCCTGTCCAAATAGGGCCACAACTGAAGCACCAGGCGAACCTGGGCAAACGCCCTCCTCGCCACAGCAGAAAGGTGATGTTCTAAAGTCAGCTGTGGATTGAGAAGGACGCCCAAGTTGGGGACCTTCTCTGAGGGGGTCAATAATCCCCTCCCCCAGGGTAATGGGACAGATGGGATTGTCCTTGGGAGGCGAAACCCACAGCCACTCCGTCTCCTCAGAGTTGAGTTTGAGCCTGTTGACACCCATCCAGGCCTCCAGGCACCGGGCACATCACTTCCACTGCTTCGCCGAGTGGACACGGGCTGGAGATGTACAACTGGGTGTCATCAGCATACTGATGACACGTCACCTCATGTTCTTGGATGATCTCACCCACAAGGCAGTGTTTTAGGACCTACTCTCTTTATACTCTACATAAACGATCTCTGTGACAATATGACAAGCAGTTGTGTTCTCTTTGCTGATGATGTTAAACTATTTAAAACCACTGACAATATTTCTACCCTTCAAAAGGACCTTTTGAAAGCTGAATGGTTTAACAACTGGCAACTTCAAATCTCTACCAACAAATGCTGCCTCCTACACAATGGTAAAAATAATCCAAATACTAAATACGTACTTGGTAAAACTGAACTAATAGAGGACCCTCACTCAGTCAAAGACCTTGGAGTACTCATTTCCAGTGACCTAAATGCTAGAGCCCACTGTAAGAGCATTGCCAAAAAAGCATTAAGAATTGTAAACCTAATCTTACATAGCTTCTTCTCTAGAAACACTGATTTATTAACCAGTGCATACAAAACATTCGTCAGACCTATTCTAGAATATAGCTCACCTGTATGGAATTCACACTGCATATCAGATATTAATACAATCAAAGGAGTCCAGAAATACTTCACAAGAAGAGTCCTCCACTCCTCCTCACGTAACAAATTACCTTACTCCTCCAGACTTCAAATACTAAATCTAGAAAATTTACAACTACGTCGTCTCCGAACTGATTTAACTGTTGTTCATAAAATCATACATCATAATGTACTCCCTGTCAGTGACTACTTCACCTTTAACAACAGCAACACAAGAGCACGTAATAGATACAAACTGAATGTGAATCGCTCCAAACTTGACTGCAGAAAATACGATTTCAGCAATAGAGTGGTCACCACCTGGAACTCATTACCTGACTCCGTTGTTGCTTCCCCCAACCCCAAAATCTTCAACCTTACATTATCTACAATTGACCTCTCCCCTTTTCTAAGAGGTCTGTAAGGGGCTTGCATAAGTGCACTTATGTGCCTAATGTCCCTGTCCTACTGTCTTATTATCCTTTCTATTACTACATTCTACTTACGTTATGTTATGTTAATATGTACTCTAATACTATACAGTGATACTTTATCTTATGAACTTAATTGGTTCCGGGACGAGGTTTGTAAGGTGAAAAGTTTGTAAATGAAACAATGTTTCCCATAGGAATCAATGGAAAAGCGATTAATGCGTGCAAGCCCAAAACTCACCCCTTTTGCCAGCCGAAGCGCCCGTTTTTGCCCTGCTGGAATTCCCCTGAGGCTGCCCTCCATGGGAAACCCCACCTCCGTTTTTTGGGATGCTGCGATTTCGCTGAGGCTCCCCTCGCTGGGAAATCCCACCTCCGGACTTCTGTTGCCAGCGAAGCGCCAGTTTTTGCGCTGCTGGGATTCCCCTGCAGCATCGCAAAAACATGGAAGTCCAGAGGTGTTTTTCCCATTGAGGGGAGCCTCAGGGGAATCTAAGCAGCGCAAAAACTTTGTTGCCAACAGAAGTCTGGAGGCGGGGCATCCCAGTGGCGGCGGCTTGGGTTTGTAAGGTGAAAATAGTTTGGAAGAAGAGGCAAAAAAATCTTAAACCCCAGGTTTGTATCTCGAAAAGTTTGTATGACGAGGGGTTTGTAAGACGAGGTATCACTGTACTTGTTTGACAAATAAATAAATTAAGTAAATAAATAAATAAATAATAAGTCCCAACCCCTCCAGCTGGCACAGAAGGATACCATGGTATCCTATGAATGTCTTTGAAAATCAACTTACCTGGTCAATTGCACTACTTCTAGTAAATGAACACTTGGAACTTTAAACAGAACATTGAAAGGGACCTTTGAGGTCTTCCAGTGTTGTTTTCCTTCACTTATTTAAATCTTCTTCTCTTATTCCAGGTGTTTCTCGTGGTGTGGGATTTATTCGTTTTGATAAGAGAATAGAGGCAGAAGAAGCCATAAAGGGACTTAATGGCCAAAAGCCAAGTGGTGCTACAGAACCGATTACTGTGAAGTTTGCTAATAACCCCAGTCAAAAAACAAGCCAAGCCCTCCTTTCCCAGCTGTACCAGTCGCCCAACAGACGCTACCCTGGACCTCTCCACCATCAGGCTCAGAGATTCAGGTAATTTTCTCTTTGCATTGCTCTCCTGTTTGATTTATTATCATTAAAGCTAAACAATTTATTTTGTATTTTTTTTTAAAAAGGACTCCTATGGAAATTGATGGTTTTTCCATTGTAGCCAGAATGTTACATTCAGCCAAATGTTGCAAAGCAATTATAAGATCCATTACAGAAAAATTAAAGAAAAAATCCCTTTCCACAAGGTTGTGATCATCAGAGTATCAGAAGCAAGCACTAAATATTTCCGCTTAAACAGATAATATTAGTATAAAATATATGTACTTTTCTAATTAATTAGTAAATAGTTTTTGTCTTAAAAAGAAACAAAAATATCTATTAGTGTTATTAAAGTCAGTTCTTAAATAAATGGGATAAACATATATCCATTGTAAGATAAAATACAGGAAATAGTATAAGGGCAGACTAGATGGACCATGAGGTCTTTTTCTGCCGTCAGTCTTCTGTTTCTAAATATTCTTTATTCCTTGGCAGCCTTTTCAACAATTGGACTTGCTTTTTCAGATAACTGTAACAATGAGCATCAGTATAAATTACACTGGTATCAAGACCAGTTGAATACAATTTAAAGTGAATTAGAATTGATTATGATACTTCTAGCTTAATTAAACTACTAATCTGAGGACAGAGTTTGGGATTGAGGGTTCCACGTATATTGGTTGCCAGTCTGCTTCCAGGTTCAAAGTTCAGTTTGACTTTAAAGCCTTTCCTAGCATGGGACCAGTTTATGAGGGGGAATGCCTCTCCCCAATTACAACTGCTTGTCCAATTGTTTCTGGCAAAAGAAACAAGTTGCTGGTCCCACCTTTTAGGAAATTACACTTGATTGGCCTGAAGAGCATTACTTCTCTGCCAAGGGTGTGTGACTCCCCTCCAAACTGATGTGAGCCCCATCCCTACTTATTTTCCGCTTCAACCACAACAATACAAGAGCACACAACAGATTCAAGCTTAATATTAACCACTCCAAACTTGACTGTAAAAAATATGACTTTAGTAATCGAGTTCTTGAAACGTGGAACTCATTACCGGACTCCGTAGTATCATCCCCTATCCCCCAACATTTTACCCTTAGACTATCCACGGTTGACCTCTCCAGATTCCTAAGAAGTCAGTAAGGGGCGTACATAAGCGCACTAGAGTGCCTTCCGTCCCCTGTCCTATAGTCTCTCCTATATCTCGTATTTCTTCTCCACTATATCCTCTATAACATTCATTGTGTATTATTATGTGTACTGGACAAAATAAATAAATGAATAAATAAAATAAATAAAAAATAAATAAAGTCTCTCAAGATCTAGCGTTGTCATCAGTCTTAGTGAGCTGGTGAGCTCTTCAGATGGCTCCTTTGTTAATTTACTTTCTTGCTTTTTTAATGTTTTAGTAAAAGTTATGGGCGGGGTGGTTTTTTTGACATATTTTATTATTGTACACCACCCAGAACTGTTTCTTGTGAGCTAGTGACTATATAAATTTGGTATATAAATAAATAAACATGACCTAATTAATATGTAAATAGGGAAAAACTTCATTAGTATTATTTATTAATAATACTAATAATACTAAGTCTACGGAGAAGGGCGGCATACCAATCTAATAAATAAAATATATATATTATTATTGATCATGATAAATATTTTCATTTTTCTTTAATTAACATTAAGCTAGTCTGCTCTGACAAATATTTAAATTGTTCCCAACCAACCACCCCCCACCCCGCCCCAAATAGGCAGTCTTCCATTTACAATCATAATTGAAACCAGAATTTTGGTTGTTAAGCTATGCAGTCATTAAACAAGTAGTCACATGACCAAAACCAACTTTACGACCATTACCTTGATTATCAGAAACCAGCTGAAAAGATTGCAGATTGAACTTGCATGACCACAAGATATGATGCAACAGTAATAACTCTGAATACAGGTCATAAGTTACTTTTTCCAAGGCGATTGCAATTTTGAACTGTCATTAAACAAATGATTGTAACTGGTGGTCTGCCTGCATATGTACATAGTGTGCAGGTGTAACATGGAATCTTAAAAGAGATAAAGATAGCATGTTTACTTATTCTTCTAGCATAATTGTATTCAGCTGTTGAATAGCAATAACATAAATAGTTGAACAAATGATAATTGGATATTAATAGTGTATGAAAACAAAACCACAACAAAACTCTTCTGTGCAAGATCTAATGTTGGGATTCTGGAATGTTACTTTTCTTCATTACTAGCACATCTAAAAATGGCATTAATTGATTGTAGTTTATAGTTGCTGATTGATTAGACCCACTGGATAATGTTGAAATTCCTTCTTTGAAAATGGAGCATTATTAATAAAAGTTCCATTGAGCAATCTTGCCATCTGTGAGACATTAACCCAGGGACCCTCCTTCTCTTTTCAGGCTGGACAATTTGCTTAATATGGCCTATGGCGTAAAGAGGTAATTAGAATTCCAGATTGCCAGATGTCCATGTTGGCACAGATTGGTGCTATAATTTTTTTTAATCACTAACTTTATTTTGTTTTTAATTCCTTCTTTTTTTTTTCACCAGCATGCCAAACGTTTTCTGTCTTTTCATTTGGACTTCAGTTCATTTTATTTAACAATGTGCACAAGCGCATACAAAAGTTATGTGCAAATCTTTTATTCCATGTTTTCTGTTGTTACAGGTTTTTTGAGATGGTTTAGGTGCTACAGATACAAGTATTCTGATTCCAAAACTATTCTGTTTAATATTTTTTGGAGGGGTCATGTTTCATTGAATCCAAATTTATTAGTAGACATTTAGTATAAATTTATAATTGCAAATATAGTTAAAATTAATATTGGCTTGATTTTTCAAGAAACCCATAACTTTTCTTCTTATTTTTGTTACACTGTAACTGTATGCACCTTAATCAGATCCAGGTTTTCTTTGTTACAGGTTTAACAGTGCTTCCAGTAATTTGGAGCTTGTGATTTTTCTACTTTAGGTTAACGGTTTGCTTGTTCTGATTTGATTTGATTTTAATTCAATTTTTAAAGGTCATATTATTATGGTTCTTTGTTAGAAATTGTGTGTGTGTGTGTGTAACATTTTTGCTGAGATTAGTATAGTTCTATTTCAAGCTATTTTGCTCTCATCAGCTGGCCATACCCGTACTGGGATTTGAACCTGGGGAGTCTGCCTGTAGTAGCTTTAACCTCTAGACCAGTGATTTTCAACCTTTTTTGAGCCGCGGCACATTTTTTACATTTACGAAACCCTGGGCACATTGAGTGGGGTGGGTGGGGGGCCTAAAAAAAGTTTGGACAAAAAAATTCTCTCTCTTCCCCCCTTTCACTCTATTTCTCTATCCCTCTTTCTCTCCCTTCCTTCCTTTTTCTTTCTCTCTCTCCATCCCTCTTTCTTTCTCTTCCTTCCTTCCTCTTTTTTGCTCTCTTTCTCTCTCCCTCCCTACCTCCCTCTATATCTTTCTCTGTCTCTCCTTCCCTCCCTCTCTTTCTCTCTCTCTCTTTCTTTCTTTCTCTCTTTCTCTCTTTCTCTCTCTCTTGCTTTCTTTCTCTTGTTCTCTTTCTCTCTCTCTTGCTTTCTTTCTCTCTTGTTCTCTTTCTCTCTCTCTTTCTCTCTCTTGCTTTCTATCTCTCTTGCTTTCTTTCTCTCTCTGAGCTTTGCAGCACACCTGACCATGTCTCACGGCACACTGGTTGAAAAACACTGCTCTAGACCACAGGTTCTCCTCCTCTAAGCTTGTACCAGGGAAAAGTTATATGTTTTTTTCTGTCGAATCACCCTGGCATACCCAAATATGGGAGGAAGCATACTGCTTCCTTTTTGCCTCTTGGCTCCTCCAGGGGCCATATCCAAGACAGTTAAATTTTTATTGCCGACAAACTATATTCTATTTGTGTAACATATTTTCAACAGAAAAAAACATATAGACAGACAGATAGATGGATGGATAGACAGACAGACTCACACACACACACATATGTACACACATACACATACACAGAAGTTAAAGGAACACATATCACAGAATGATTATTTTACATGCTTTCAGCTCAGAAATCCTACATATCTAGGACAAAGGGCCTTACATCATTACTGTAGCACGATAGTATATGTACAAAAGTTATGAGCAAAGATGCCAATTCATTTGCTCTGTATCTCTCTTGAAAAAGAGTAAGTATTCTTATGTAATATTGCAGACACACAATATGTATGATATTTCCTTGCATGTTTACATTGTGTGTATGTCCTCACACCTAGATTATTCCAGGTTGTTTGGGGACAACAAAAACACTGGTAAGCATATGTTTTAGCTAGAATAGGCCTGTCTCCAGATGAATACAGTTCAATCTGAAGAAAAATTAGAAAAATCAGAAAATTAGCAATGACTTTTTCATTCGTGATTGTACGAGATTTCATACATACTGTATAATATATAATCTGCCGGGATTTAATTGAGTTCTGTACCTTTTACAGTGTTGCTTATCCCAAAATGAAATTGTGGGTGTGCTAGATTGATAAAAACAGTTGTTTCCTAAGTGCCAAAGAATGAATGATAATGTGTCTTTATAAATAGCACTTGACAGAAATAGCAGTGGCCAAAGAATAGGACTGCATTAACCTTCAGAGAGGTGATTTGATTCAAAGGAGTTTCGATGTGTTGTCCCTAATGACTTTGAAATGATTTGGAGGACTTCAGTAGTCTTCTCACATTTCCAAATACTGCTGGAATTTTTCTTCTGCATAGGGCAGGGGTCAGCAACCTTAAAAACCCAAAGAGCCATTTGGACCCATTTCCCAGAGAAAACAAAACAACCAGAGTCACAAAACCTGGATGGGCATGGCCAACTCGACATCACTCACACTGAGTCACATGACTCCCCCCCCCCAAGCTACACCTACATAGGTTTTGTGGCTCTGTTTATTTTCTATGAAAAAAAAGTATCTTTCTCTTTTCCCTCTCTCCCTCCCATCTTTCTTTCTCTCTTTCCCTCTCTCCATCTCTATCTCTTTTTCTCCCTTCTTCCCCACCCATCTTTCTCTCCCTCATCTCCCTCTTTTTCTCATCTCTCTCTTTTTCTCATCTCTCTCTTTCTCCCCTTCTTTCTCTGTATGCTCTGTATGGTGGAACACTCGTCACCCCGGGCTTCTCTTCGCGCCACTCTCTTCCCCTTCTCTGGACTCCTGCCTGGCTGTGGCATGCACAGACCCTCAAGGCACAAAGGTGCACGCGGAGGGCAGGTGGTGGGTGGCTGCTCACGTAAGGAGGGTCTTTGGACACAGCTTCTCTCCTGTCCTAAGGATCCAGCCATTGCCTCGCCGTGTTACCCCCACCAAGCTCTTTGGCTGAAGGAGGAGGGTGTTAGCGAAGGCTGCCTTATGCGCAAATGTGGGCCGCTTCTCTCCTGTCCTAAGGATCTGGCCATTGCCTTGCCGTGCCCACCACCCCACCCCATATGAAAGGAGAGAAGGTCGCTGGAGTGAAGGCAGCCTTTGCTTGCTGCCGTTTCAGGCTGGAGCTCACACCCACCGTGGTTGGCCGAAGAGCTGGGGGGGGGGGGGTGATGGGACTGGCAAGGCAATGGTGAAGGAGAGAAGCATTCAAAGACCCACCTTAAGCGAGCAGCCGCCCGCCCTCTGAGTGCACCTTTGCTGCAGTTTGGCACTCACTTGAGGGTCTTCCCACACATGCACACACTCCTAGCCCTGCCACAGCCACTCATGGAGCTGCGAGAGGGGAAGGAGGGTTGCCCGAAGAAAAACCTCAGCCATGGGTGGCTATGTTCCTCTACCAGCGCCAGAGAAATCAGCCCTGGCTGCTTCTCCATTCAGGCCATCGTCCTTACCTTCTCATGCCAGGTGGGGGAGAGGAGGGCGAAGCCAACCAGTGATGGGACAGGGAGTCACAACAGGGGCCCCAAAGAGCCACATGCGGCTCCGAAGCCAAAGGTTGCCAACCCCTGGTATCGTGATTATAGTTGAAGGAGCAGCCAGGGAATATAATCATCCTTCCAAATCTTGTACATTCTATTTGAGTTTCATTTTGGAACTATAATTAGATTAGATGGGTTATGTGGAGGATAAGTGACCATCAAAAGAAAAAGTTATGCTTAAAAAAAAATTAGGATAGTTTTAAGATTTCCTGAACCAAGCTCATCTCTTTTTTTCTTTGGCAGAAGGATGGCAGGTTTTTTGCCATTGCTCCTTCTGACTGTCTCGTTTTCTCTCCTCTGTAAAACTGATATCTGGTATTTCCAGTTGGTCTCCTAACCATGCACTAACCCACTCCGGCCCTGCTTTTTGGGATGGATGGTGTACTGCTGCCATCTACAGCTCCCTTCCTTAAATCCAGACCATTTTTTTCTTTTCTATGGTATATTTGGTATGATATATTTGGTATATATGGTATGGTATATTTCCTTTCAGTCTGTGCCCTATCCAACTGTGGGTTTTTAGCTATTTTAGCCTACCTTTGTTTCTGTTTATTACCCAGTTTTACATTAAAATCGTAAACTAAAGGAAAACTATTCTGGATAAATTATCTCAGTTCTGTGTCACAATGCTTCTGTATATTAAAAGAAATCCTCTGGGGGCCAGATTCAAGGAATTATTTTTTTACTTAAATGCCATTTTTGAAGTGCTTTTTTAAAAATTGCAGTGGGATTTCTAGTTCTTTATATTTAGCATCACAGCAACTGTTCTCATTGTTTTGAAATGAAAAGGTTATACAGCACAATTTGTACTTAATTTGAATTATGAATTCAAATCAGTCATAAATAAGGAAGTTGTTGCCAGTTTATTGTGTAATACAGTAGTTACTAGGTAACTACTAGTCGGTTTTACAGACTTTTCCTCTTATAGTGGTCTATATTACATAAGACCAAATGAGGTATGGATCAAATGCTGTTCTAATCTTAAGGAAATCTACCTATAAATTCTATCTATCATTGAAGATGGTGTCTTCACATTAACTGCTGTCTTTTAACCTGCCAGTAGTTCTGGTCTTAAATTGGGAAATGTGAACTCCTGGAAGAAAGATATAAATACACAAAATAAACACTGATTCTGAATACAGTGGGAATATTTTGAAGAAAAATTACACCATTATTATGCAGCAAATTTCCCACAGGTAACATTGTAAACTTCAGAATTGTCAGTGTGAATTTAAATTTAAAGCTAAATTCAGATGATTTAACCAAGTGATGACCAATTCAAAACTTAACACATGGTGTTTGGATTTATGGTTTTTAAATATTGTTTTTAATTGTTTTTTAGTATTGGATTTTGTTGTACTGTTTTACTGCTGTTGTTAGCCGTCCTGAGTCTGCAGAGAGGGGCAGCATACAAATCCAATAAATAATAATAATAATAATAATAATAATAATAATAATAATAATAATAATAATATCCTGAACACACTGCCAGGCTTTACAATTACTACTGTTCACTTGATTTCTGGGTGATTTCTGGGTGGCTGTGAATGTACCATATTTTTTAGAATATTGTACTCCCTCCACCCCAAAAGTGAGTGAAAGTTTTGGTGTGTCTTAAAGACTGAATACGGGCCTGTTTTGGGGGGCCCAAGCCCTCTGCATGTCACGTTTTCACCCTCCCTGTCCCCCAAAAGCACTGCAGTCTCTGCACGTCCCGGTTTCACCCAAAACGGGCTTGCTTTTGGACTCCCGAGTCCTCCGTGCATCCTGATTTTGCCCTCCCTGGCCCCCAGAAGCACTCTGCAGGCCAAAAATAGGTGTGTTTTTTGTGAAAACGGAATGTGCAGAGTACTGCCGAGTGCTTCTGGGGGCCAGGGGAGGGCAAAAACACACCCTCGATGCACAGAGGCCAAAACCTTTTTCCCCCTTGTTTTCCTCCTGTAAATCTAGGTGCATTTTATAGTCCAGTCCATTTTATAATCCAAAAAATAGGATACTTTATTGCACAATGAAGCAGAGCTTATTCTTATATGATGTTTTGAAGGAGGCAACAGAGCTGCTAGATGGGGGAAAGTCTAAAAATTACTGTATATATGATACAGATAAACACGAAAGGCTTTTCATTATCTTAATCTAAGAACTGTTGTAAGTACTTGAAATGCTAGATTTTATTATATTTATCGTATGGTAAATCCATGTAGTCCTTGATTTATGACTGCAATTCAGCCAAAATTTCTGTTCTTAAGTGAAACAGTGAGTAGTGAGATCACTGGGAGCTTTATCACATTTTACAGCCTTTCTTGCCACAGTTATTAAGTTATTAAGTGAATCACTGCAGTTTTTAAGTGAATCTGGCTTCCCTGTTGACTTTGCTTGTCAGAAGGTCACAATCGTCATAATTATGAGTCAGTGGTCAAGTGTCTAAACTTTGATCACATGACCATGGGAATGCTATAACAGTCATAAGTATGAAAAATGGTCATAAGTCACCTTTTTCAGTGTCATTGTAATGTTGAACAGTTACTAAATGAAGTCAAGGACTACCTGTAATCTGATAGAAAACAAGCAAGTTATCAATTTTAGCGTATGAGTGCACACACACACATTATTCTAACTGAGATAATTTCTTTTATATACCATAAGTTTGTACCAGATTTGGTGGGAGACCAACTGAAAAATGCCATAATTTTGCTAAGATTTTCATTGTTTCCAATACTTTTATTGGGTACTTTTATGTGCATCTCCATATGCATATACATTTTCATTGTGCCATTTTCACAATGTCGTAAATTGTGGGACTGCTTAATTGCTAACTAATTGCATTCTTTTCAGTAGAGATTGTTAGTTCCACCATTTTCAACAAGGGGTGTATTTATATAATATCTGTGTATTATACATGATATGTATTATTCACAGGTTTTGGGGAAAGTTCTGGGATTGATTTTTATCAAAAAATGCCATGTTTGAAAATTGATCTTTAGGTTGGTTTTCCTTTCTGTCTTTTTTTCCTCTCTCTCTTTCTTTTCTTCAACATTAATCTGGTAGGTTTTCTCCAATCACAATTGATGGGATGACAAGCCTTGTGGGAATGAATATTCCTGGCCATACTGGGACTGGATGGTGTATTTTTGTCTACAATTTATCACCCGACTCGGATGAAAGTGTGCTGTGGCAGCTGTTTGGCCCCTTTGGAGCAGTCAATAACGTCAAAGTGATCCGCGACTTCAATACCAACAAATGCAAAGGGTTTGGTTTTGTCACCATGACCAACTACGATGAAGCTGCTATGGCCATTGCTAGCCTTAATGGATACCGCTTAGGAGACCGAGTATTGCAAGTTTCCTTTAAAACCAACAAAACCCATAAATCCTGAATTTCATATCCTTAATAATTATTATTATAAATATATATAAATATATAAATATATATACAAACAAAAAAAACTCTTCAAGGCTTATACTCAACCATGGACTTTTATAAGCCAGTGTTGCCTAAGTATTAAACATTGGATATCTTGTGAACAGGAAAAGGATTTTATAATGCTTAGAAAAAAAACAAAAATCTTTGATGCATTGAATGTTCTTTCATAGCTGTTGTTGTTGAATATAATATACATAAATAACAAAGTGCAGGGATTTTTACCCGGCCAGCTAGTTTTACTACCTTCCTTGAAGGTAGATCTTTTTAAGATGACCATTCACTCAAATAAAAAACCTAAAATCATTTTTACAAACCACTGGAATTAGCAGATTCTGCTCTTTTTTCCAAAATGTTTGATTCAATCAGATTGGTAAACCCCCAGCATAAATTAAAGAGGAATAATAAAAATTGCAAAATGAAGTATAATTTTGCAACTCTTTTTATTTTTCCTTTTTTCTTTTGTATCATGTGAACTAAACAGTCTTCTGTTAGGGATAGGGTAAAAAGGGGGGATACCTGATGACATAACAGTTTAAATAACATTAACAATGTTGCCAAAGAGATGGTCTCTTTGCTGAAAATGGGTTTCAAGAAAAATCTATTTTTATAAAATATAAAGAATTTTTACAAGAGAACCTGGATTTGAGAAAAAAAAATATTTTGACTGGCTAATTTAGGGGAAATTGACAACTTTGTCATGTTCATACTGCACTGGTAACTTTTTAGAGATCAAGATGTGTGTTTTAAACTGGATTAAGTAGATTGTTTTTTGAAGGATGGGCTACAAACAGATGATCTTCGTATCTTTTCATAGCTTGTAATAAAATATTAAATACAGAACAGGAGAGTATTCTTCCCAGGCACACAGTTACCCACAGTCAAAACCCAAAAGCAAGGAGATGAGTTGCAGGATGGTTTTTCTTTAAGTCATCAGTATGGGATATCAGCAGAACAAAGTTTTGGAAAAAAAATTAATTTTGATCAAAAACTTCCTTTGTTCAAGCAGTAGGTGCTACAAATTATTTACATATCTTAGTATCATAGTTAAATGTAATGTGTTTAGAGGGAAAAAGTACATTTGCTTTTCATTTGTTAAGAATTTTCAGATTCACTTTCTAGCCCATGCTGATATAAATTGGGCTATGTTGGCACATTCGAGACACTCTTTATGTTGCTTGAAACACTTATTTATTTAATTGCTGATGTGACGCATATGCCAAAATCAAATATTGCTAGTTTGGCTAGTCTACTTATTTGTTTACTTAAACTATGGGAAGAAGCATATTATTGTGTCATTTTGTTGTGTGTGTATGTGTATATATAATATAAATATATATATATATATAAAGTTATTTTCTTTCTTTTGTTAACTTATTTTAAGTTGTAACACTTTGCTAGTTTTGTTTGTATATGTCTTAAAATGTTTTCTTATGATACTTAAGTGGCAAGAGGTATCAAGGTAACTTGTGTAGAAATATTGTTTGATATATTGTCATGTTTGTTGTGAATATTTTTTTTTTCTTACTGCACAATAGAAACAAAAACCTGAGTCTTTATTTTAATGTAATTCAGATTGGGGAAAACAGAGCTAAGGGAACAAAATGACTGAGGGAGAGCTCTCCCATGTCCAGTGCACTGATCCTTTTCGTATGTTTGTGCTTTGTATGGTTAATATATTTAAATCAAAAGAAGTCATGCTCTTCCCTGAGTACTAGAAACAGTTACTCGCTATGCATAATCTAGTTGATAGTTAAATTTGCTATTGCTTTTCTTGTCTTGTTATATAAAAACTTTTCAATACCAGTTTAGTCTTAATGGTAATAAAATGTTACAGTTCTTTCTAACCCAGGCTTTTTATGTGTATTTTTTCCCATGCTTATTTATTTATTTATTTATTTATTTATTTATTACTTGGATTTGTATGCCGCCCCTCTCCGAAGACTCGGGGCGGCTCACTAACTGCTTGTCAACTAAGTGATACTAAGAGAAGGGGCAAATATTTTATAAGCCAGCTTCAAAGCATAGGGTGCTCCCTAAGTTCATTGTGCATTTACCTGTTCAAATGACCCTGGTTTTAAACAAACAAGCAAAAATGAAAATGACATCGTTTAGTATATGGAGAAAGACCTTTCTACACCATCTCCTATGAATGAACAGAATTTAATAACAACAGATGCATTATGTTAGCTCCTAATCCAGAGGTTTCTAGGCATTTAAATGTGATTCATTCAAGAAGGGTCCCAGAATGGTGCATTATACCTTATCTGCAATTGTTTGTATTTTAACAGAAGAATAGGTGGAATGGAGGTACGCATAGTGCGTATGTCATTTCCTTGTACCTCCCTTCCATAGCTTCTCCTATCAATTAGGAGAATACCATTCTCCAATCCTCTAAATTTCCCAGAATTTGTCTGGGAAATGTTTGATGCAGTTTCTAAGTATAAGTGGCGATGACATGGCCAGAACGTTTCTCTACAATATGTTTTAATTATCTGAAAGAAAAATAAATCTTTCCTAGAACCATCCAGTTTTATTTTTTAGTTATAATGCAAGGCTTCTTGTTTAACTTTCCCGTTAGAATTATTTCTTGAGGGAAGTATTATAAATGATTTTTTTTCATAATCTTGTTATGGTTCAATTGTTTGAATTTAAATTATCCACACTATAAATGTAAGTGTGTAGAATGACTATGTACTTACCAACTCTTTAAATGTGTACCAGACATCTTAATAACAACAGATGCATTATGTTAGTTCCTAATCCAGATGTTTCTAGGCATTTAAATGTGATTAATTCAAGAAGGGTCCCAGAATGGTGCATTATACCTTATCTGCAATTGTTTGTATTTTAACAGAAGAATAGGTGGAATGGAGGTATGCATAGTGCTCATAGTTCCCTCTAAGCTGAGCAGTGAGCAATCGCTCACTTAAAAATCATCATCAACTCAGAGTTTTCCAAACCTGCCCAGAAGCCAAGAGGGAAAGAGTGAGAGAGAAGGAGAGAAAGAGGAAGAGAGGAAGAGAGAGAAACAGATAGAAAAAAGAGAGGAAGGAAAAGAAAAAGAATGGGAGTAAGGAAGAGAGAAAGAAAATCAAAATCTAGTTTGAAACTAACTCAACTATTTAAGTGGCATTTTGATATTGATAGAGTTGCCCTATTATGAGCTCACTGTTATAGACACACAGTACAGTATTTTATTTTGAAATTCTCTGAGGCAAAACAGAGTGGGTTTTTTGTTTGTTTGTTTGTTTGTTTGTTTGTTTATTATTTGTCTGCTGCCCAGTCCCGAAGGGACTGCCGCTCAGACACTATACTTTTCCGCCCACCCCCCCAAAAAATTAGAGGGAACACTGATAGTGCTTAAGTCATTTCCTTGTACCTCCATTCCATAGCTTCTTCTATCAATTAGGAGAATACCATTCTCCAATCCTCTAAATTTCCCCGCATGTAAGTCTTCTCTGTTGATTGATAAGAAAAGGAGAACTTCTCTTCAGAATCTTCATGAAACATCATTTCGTGACTTTTAAATATTTCAGATTAGAGAGGAAAGAGATTGCTCGGAAGGAAGAATCAGACAAATTACATTATTATTATTATTATTATTATTATTATTATTATTATTATTATTATTATTATTTCAATACAACACAGCAAACGAGATCAATAAGCTGGATTTCGTATTTCATCACCCGTCGGGCACTTTCCAAGCACCTAGGACTGTGTGATGTAGCGGCGAATTATGTTTGCCGATCCCAGTAAAGTGGCCTTTTGCAATTGACAGATGGAGATTTTGTCAATTCCAATGGTTTTCAAATGTCCGCTGAGATCCTTTGGTACTGCGCCCAGCGTGCCAAGTACCACTGGGACCACTTTCACGGGCTTATGCCAGAGTCATTGCAGATTGATTTTTAGATCTTCGTATTTCACTAATTTCTCTAGCTGCTTCTCCTCAATTCTGCTGTCTCCTGGGATTGCGATGTCAATGATCCATACTTTCTTTTTCTCCACGATCACAATGTCTGGTGTGTGATCGTGGAGAAAAAGAAAGTATGGATCATCGACATCGCATTATTATTGCTATCATCATTATTATTATTATTATTATTATTATTATTATTATTATTATTATTATTATTATTATTATTATTATAGCATTTGATGTACCTTGAGAAAGGACCTGAAAATGCTGAGACCCTTCCCCATCATTGTAGAACATCTTATCACAGACCTATATTTTGGGATTAGATTTTGTTTGGTTGTAGTGATTGAAACCAGTCCTCTTTTGACATACAGTGGACTAAATCTGTTTCCCAATTACACTTCAACTATTGTGGGGAAATATACTTTGTGGAACAGGAAGACATTACTTCATAGTTGTTGCGATTGCATGTTTTATTGAATGGAAACAAACATACGTTAAGATTGGAAACAGTCTTTCATGTTTGTCAAATCCTGTTATAAACAAGATAGGGAAAAAAGGAAAGGGGAAAATATATATAAAAATATAAAAATGAATAACATAAGTACAAGACAAACTTAGATATGGAGAATATTATGTGCTGCTAGGGTCAGCAGTCTGGTTTTATTTCTTAATTAGCTGATCTCCCTGACGTGACGCTTTCTGGATAGTGTGAGTGGAGGGGGGGGGGCTCCTTACAAAGAAATTATGGCATTGGTTTAATAGCTATTGAACAATCATATGAATGGAGAAGTCAATGTGATAAACCATTTTACAATCACAATACTTAAATGGCCTTCAAATCTGCATTTAAGATTAAGATTCTGAAACATAAAACATCTCTAAAGGAAGATGGGTAACTTTCAGGATAAAATTAAATCTCAGAAATCAAGACGAATTATTCCCAGTTCTGGTAGCACCAAGAAAGAAGCAGCCTTCTCTCCCTGCCTACTGCCTTTCATCATAAATCTGCCTACTTCTCTTACCCATTTTGCTGCTCTATTGATTTTTAAAATGTACTGTATGTATTATGATAGCTGAACTGGAATTTGATCTGAAAGCATGCTGCGATTAATAATAGAAATTTCTAGAATCATCTTGAAGGTCGGGGTAGAAGTTTACAAGCCACTCCAGCAGAATTTGTAGAGAGAAACTACTGTATAACCAATCATTGAGTCATTTAATAGAGTGACTTTGACAGCTACCACCAAAAGCTGTGTTTTAATGATAACTGAGTAAATGTAGCTTATGATAAAGGAAAGAATAATGAGCATATGTGGTGGACTACAAAGATGTTTTTGGTCAGATTGCTTAACCATATTTAAAGTTTATTTAAAGAATCCGTTAGTTACCAAAATGTTGCTAAACAATGCATTGATATTCATTATTTTTCATTTAAAAAGTGTGTTCTAGAAAAATGACAAATAATTCAAAGGCAGGAGCTGATGAATACGCATGGAAATCCTTGAATAAAGAATGATAAATATCAATGTTATAATCTAGGAAAGGGCTAATATTCCTCATAATAATGTAATAGAATAAACT
The DNA here is from genome assembly GCF_031021105.1 of Erythrolamprus reginae. Lineage (NCBI taxonomy): Eukaryota > Metazoa > Chordata > Lepidosauria > Squamata > Dipsadidae > Erythrolamprus > Erythrolamprus reginae. The sequence continues at coordinate 75,394,793 of NC_091952.1, forward strand.
AAGTAACATAATGGATTTTGAACTGTTGACTGTATATTTTGAAAAGGCCTGAACCCCATAAAGCAATTGCCAGCGTCACCTTTTACACATCTCTGCAACCTCAGCTGTTTACTTCTGCAAAGTAAAAATCTATCATACAAGTAGTATAAAATCTACTATTTTCCCCTTATGCCTTGGGTCCTATAGAAATCAATAGCAGATGCCTGGTCCCCAACTATAGATCTTCGACTATTCATCAGTGTATTCACATAATATTAGAAACTGTACATGTATATTCAGGTAGTCCTCAACTTACAATAATGATCAGGACTGGAACATCAGTTGCAAAAAAAATGCAGTCATTAAGCAAGCCGCACACAATATTACAACCTTTTTGCTGTGATCATTAAGCAAATCTAGATTCTCTACATAGTCTGCTTGTCAGAAGCTCCCTGAGAAGGTTGCAAATGATGATAGTGTGAACCTACCCCCCACTCATCTCCAGACACCAATTGTCATAATACATGCTGGTGGCCAGACGCCCAAATTTTGATCACGTAACTGCTGCGATGCTGTGACAGTAATAAGTGCAAGGACTGGTCATAAGTTCCTTTTTTTAGTGCTATTGTAACTGTAAATGTTCATTAAACTAGTGTTCATAAGTTGAGGACTACCACCAATGTTCTAAAGCTGAGGTATTGTAATTGTGCAGGAGAGTTTATTATGCTTATACGGGGCAACACTAACTCTTCCCTGACTGTGGCTCTGTTTATATTCAAACTGAACTATATAACACGAGAAGGGGAAAGAATAATTTTTTCAAATGTACTAAAAGCAATTTAAAGGATCGAGTTACTAGCTTGCTTTTTTCAGAGTTTTTGTGCATCACTGAGAAGGTTGAATCAAATTCTAATTTATCAGACAACAGAAGATGAATTCTGAAAACAGATACAAGATTGCATCAGAATTGACCCATGTCTGAATATTAAAGACTGCACCTAGTTTATGAGAAGAAGACGTCGTCGTACTCCTAGTTGCATGACTTTTCACCACGGAAGTGTGAAGTAAGATTGTTTACTGGCGTGTGAAGTATTTGTATCATAAATACAGTGCTCTAGTTATGGAAAGAAAACTAGAAACCAGCAAACTAGTTATTATTCAGAAGGCAGCTATGCATTGAGTGTAAAACATTTACTGTGTGACATTTTTTTTTAATGAAAAATAAAATTGCAAAATAAGAGATGAATTCCAATCCCTATATTGAGCATGCCTAAAGTCATTCTACATTTATGTCAATATATAAGTGTATCTGATCCTAATGTCACATATAGGCATGGTAGACAAAAATGATAACCATGAGTCAAGTTATTTGAGTAAACTAGAACCCCCAAAATATATAACGCAACATTCACAGGTTTTAAACTTGGATTTGGTAAGTACCAACAACAAATAAATTAGTAATACTAATGATGGGAAAAGACATTTTTAGAACTTGAAAGTATGAGAAGGGAGGGACATGCAGAGTTGTTATGAAATAAATATAATAAAAATTAAAGGAGTTAATAGAAACACAGGGTTATATCCCCAAAATACAGGAAATCTAGAAGAACAGCTAGGCGTAGGCATTGGTGGCTGCTAAAAAGAATGTGTGAGTACTCTAAGGCAGTGGTCCCCAACGTTTTTTCCACCAGGGACCAGTTTCAGCAAGACAACTTTTCTATGGCCCAGTGGGGGCGGAAAGGGGCGTGGTTGGGGGCGGGATTAAGCATGGGGGTGCTGGTCCTCCCTGCCCCTCTTTCCCGCCATCGTCCTGTGGCCGGCAGAACCTGCCTCCCGAGGCCTCTTGCCCGGCGGGAGGCGAAGCGCTGGAGGGAGGGGGTGGCGGCATGAGGGCCGGCAGCTGCTGACTCCATGGACCGGTGCAACATGCCCCGCGGCCCGGTACTGGTCCGCAGCCCGGTGGTTGGGGACCCCTGCTCTAAGGTGTAAGAACTCCTATTGGGAGGCCTGCAAATTAGACTTTATGCCATTTCTAGAGGCAACTGCTTAGCTAACTAAGAAAAGGAAAGTACAGTGGTACCTCTACTTAAGAACGCTTCTACTTAAGAACTTTTCTAGATAAGAATCGGGTGTTCAAGATTTTTTGCCTCTTCTCAAGAACCATTTTTCACTTACAAACCTGAGCAGTACGAAGGGCTGGCCAGTTTCCTGCCATTTCCCTTTTAATCCCGGCCATCTCGGGCTTTTATGGGCTGCCAGAGGAGCCTTTCGGTGATGCTTAAGGAGGCGTGGCAGTCCAGAGCGAACAAAGCATTTTCCTTTCTCTGGGTGCTTGGAGAGGGAATAAACCTCTCCCAGCGTCCAGAGGGGAAAAATGCTCCCTTGGTTCTGGGCAGCGACTGTCCTCCTCTTCTTCCTCCTCCTCCCACCCAAATTCCGAGCTTTTATTTCTTTCCTAATGGGTTTGCACACATTATTTGCTGTTACATTGATTCACATGGGAAAAATTGCTTCTACTTACAAACTTTTCTACCTAATCACCTGGTCACAGAACAAATTAAGTTCTTAAGTAGGGGTACCACTGTAGCTTTTACCAGCTTGCACTATTAGACGTCCTGTCCTCTAAACCAGGGGTATCCAACCTTCATATGTTTTAAGACTTGTGGATTTCACCTCCCAGAATTTTTCAGCCAATATAGCTCACCAGGGAATTCTGGGAGTTGAAGTCCACAACTCTCAAAGTTGCCAAGGGTGGACGCTAATGTGTTGTCATCACTACTTGACCAGTTTATCTTTTCAAACATTTAAGTAAGCTAATAAAGTAGCATTTCATTTTGAAAAAGTACTGATTCTGTGTAAGCAGCATTTAAACAACTCTAGCCTATAGCTATGATAAATAACTAGTAGAATATTTTTAAAAGTTGTGGTATGTAGTGCCCACCAATCAACCTTAAACTTTGCATTAAATGCATATAGTTCCGAGAAGACATCACAACTTACCAGGTTTAAATGATTTTTTAAAAGTCCCTATTAACTTTTAAATTAGCCTTAGAAAATTGCTGAACAAAAGGTATCTATATTTGGTATTGTTGTCTAACCAACGTCTCTAATGGCTTTCTAATTTATTTCAGCTAAACAGATAACAGTTATTAATTAACAGTTCACATTACTTACAATTACAGTCTATCTCTGCTCTTCATTTTTGCTAGATATTCTTGATCCTGATACTGTCTTCAGCTGACCTCATTTATTGGTAAGAAAGGCTGATTATGATGCATAATTATGTCAGTAGTTCAGTTATTTATGTTTAAATGTCTTTGTTGAATGCTACCAAGTTACTGACATTTTTAAAGTGGAAAGTACATCCTCAGCTATATTATATTACCCACTTCTTTGGAATTTCCTATCTTCATTTGCTTTCTCTTCCATACCATTTTCAAGTAAGATTTTTCTATTCTAATCATTTTTCAATTATTTGAATATATTGAACTATTATTACTGATAATGATATGTTTGGCCATGTGAGTTGCTGCACTGAATTGTGTAAAAATGTATGTAAATCTATTAAAGGGTTGTTTATTTAAAAATGACACAATAATTTAAGAAGCATCTTTAGGTAGAATAATGCAATACAGGCAGTCCTTGGCTTAGGACCACATTTAAATCCAAAATTTCCGTTGCTAAGCCAGACAATTAATAAATGATTTGCGTCCATTTTACAGAATTTCTTTTCCATAGTTAAGCAAATCACTGCAGTTGTAACCTGATCATACAGTCATTAAGCAAAGCTGGACTTCCCCCATTGACTTTGCTTTGCTAGGCAACTGTCATAAATACATGCTAATTGCCAAGCACACATATTTTGATCACATGACCATGGCAATGCTGCAACGGTCCGAAGTGTGAAACTAGTCATAAGTCACTTTTTTTCAGTGTTGGTCACCAAACAAGAGGTTATGAGTTGTAATACTACCTGTAGTATTTTCTGCCCCCGAAGATGTATTTGTAACATTTTTTTGAGATGAAGGTTGCAATTTAATGTTATACTTTCTTTAATATATTGAAAGTGGGCTTCTGTTTCTGATATGATGGTGTGCAGTGGTGGATTGTAAACAGTGATGGGCTGCCAAAATTTTTACTGCCACAGTGTGAGCGTGCCTTATTTGTGGGTGTGGCTTGATGGTCATGTGACCGGGTAGGAGTGTCTTGCCGGCCATGCGACCAGGTGGGAGCGGCTTGACAATCATGTGACCAGTGGTGACTTAAAGGTTATGTGACTGGGTGGGAGTGGCTTATCGACTAAGATAAGTTTTCAAATAAGTGCTTGGACTTTTTTTCAGTTGATTAAGTCACATTATTTGAATAGCCACAAAAAGGACAAATGAAAGGCAACATTATTTGTTGGGGAGCACAATAACATTTTAAGATTTTGTACTGAACCCACAAGGTTCATTATGATAAGATTAGGTAAGTAGTTCAATTTTCTTTAATTGCTATTATAGGTCAGGTCAAGATAATGATTAAAATGATTAAAGCATTTATGGGTAAAAACATACTATTTAATTATTTCCTATTTTAAAAGTAATTATGGATTCATTAAGGTGCTGTTCTATTCCCGGGCTTTCAGAGCGACATCATTGACTAAAACCCACTATTTTTAACTTTACAGCATTAATACAGCATTAAGCAGAGGCAGTTTGTTCAAGTATTCATGGAATATTTTTTTCTCTGCTGAAATTATCTGATTAGATTCTGGGAAAGGTGCCAGCTTTGGCCTAATGGCATTCCAACAAGATAAGAAAGGGAATGCAGCATGGAAGAGAAAAGTCAGCTCACCAATTTTCTAACAGTCATTTAGCATCTGGCAAAGAGTTCTTAGCAAGGCAGAAATCAGGTTTTGGGGGGGCATTTTCAAGCATCCTAACTCTAACACAGCATCCATGAAGCAACGTTGAAACCCCACCCCAAATTTCCCAAAATCCTTTGCTTTTATACTTGCTTGAATGGTATCAAACCCCCAAGAGGTAAAGCTGCATGCTTATTTCCTTTTACCACTCTTCTTCCTGACTGGGACTACTCCCCCGTTAGTATATCAGCCCCCTCTGGTGATTCCTCAGGTTCTTCCAGGTCGCTTTCTCCCTCACTCTCAATCTCTGCATCAGCTGGCAACCCCACTGGCCCAGGGTATTCAGAGGGGCCTGGCTCATACTCCTCAAAATCTGACATTACCAGAGGTGGACAAGGAGCATTCACAACAGGTACTAGAGAAGGAAGGACAGCCAGAGTATTCAATAAATAGTGCATAAACTTACTACCCCCACTGAGTCCCGTTCCCCCCCCCCCGGTGGGGGCAGCAGCCCATTACTAGTTGTAAATAATTTTACCATCGGTTCAGTAGCTCGCGCACGTGTGCAATGCTTCTGCGTGAAAGTATCCGAGGAGGGTGAGTGGAGCCATCTACCGGTTCAAGAACTGGTCCAAAACATTAGCAGCTTATCACTGATGGTGTGGCAGAATAGCTTCAAAAAGTTTGAAAGAACATTCATATTTTATATAGAAAGCAAACAATCTGTCTTTTTATTTGGGTTTTGAGTGATCTCTAGGAAGTGAAAATTTGTGGGAAATGTGTAAAGTTTTAAGACTTCTATTTTACTATGCATTATTAAAAAGTAATTAAATTTCTTAGCAACCTTCTTCATAGCAACATCTGAAAAAGCCTAATGCTCCAACTGAAAGTATGGCACTTATTTTACAAGTGAGTTTCAGATTTATAACAGTACTTTAAGTCCTGAAGGCATGATGAAATTTATTTACTCATTAAAATAAATACTAAAGAAACCAATTTTGCATTTAAAATGTGTGTGTGTATGTGTGCGTTGTTTGAGTTTTAAATCTCAGTATGAGACTTTTTAATTTTGCAGGATAAGGATTCTGTCACAAATATATAGTTTCACCCACTCATCACCATCTGCTGTAGAGAATTAAATGTACAACTAAAAAATGAAATCCTACAGCGTTGATGTAAAAAGGTCTTTGTTTGAATTTAAACAAGGCTGTGGAAATCAGCAAACATATTGCAAAATACCATAAAAACAACAACAAATGTGTTCATCTCTAGGTCATCTAACTATACTTTTTTCGATACAGTACTGGATCAACTGCACTTCTGTTTGATACTAATTTTCAATGGGTAATAAGCTTATATCAGCATCTTAAATCTATTTTTTTTGCCAAAGCTTTCAAATAGTACTTTCAAACATTATAAATAAGTCTATGAATGTCTCAGCTATGTTAAATAGAATTAATAAGTTATTATTGTTTTTGTTTTTGTTGTTGTTATTATTATTATTATTATTATTATTATTATTTATTAGATTTGTATGCCACCCCTCTCTGGAGACTCAGAGCGGCTCACAACAACAAAACACAGTACGTTTTGTGATCTAGCATTTATGGTTTTAGCATCAAAATAATGAAATTTCTCACTTACTGGCCTTCGTGAAACCTCTGTGAAACTGCATCGTGTTCCTGTCTGTAAGAACAGTTTTTGTTACCTGTGTTTGCTTTCCAGTACAGTGATCCCTCGATTAGCACGGTCTCGATTAGCGCGAAACGCTGCAATGCGGTTTTTCAAAAAATATTAATTAAAAAAATAAAATATTAAAAAATAAAAAATAAGTCCGCGCTAGTTCTCTCTCTCTTTCTCTCCCTGTTGCCGGCGTGGTATATGAGAGAGAAAGAGAGAGGCAGAGGTCGGGCGCATTACCGGGAGGTGGAGGCGGCGTGGGGACGCTGGGTGCCGGGGACACCGAGGAGGGGGTGGACGTGGCCTCTCAGCTGCAGAGCCGAACAAGGGCGGAGGCAACGGCGGAGTCCGGCGCTGGGGCCATGCGGGGCCGCTCATCCAGGGGGGCGTGGACTGGCAAGTCGCCCTCCTTTCTCTTTCTTTCTCCAAGCTGCAATACGGCAAGCGGCAAGTGATCTTGGGGTTTCCCCTTTGCCTGGGCGGCGGGAAGACCAAGGGAAGGTTCCTTCAGCCGCCCAACACCTGATCCGCTCCGCAGCGCGGCAACGGGGAAACCCCATCTTCGGCTCCTCGCTGCTTCCGCGCTGCGGAGCAGATCAGCTGTTGGGCGGCTGAAGGAACCTTCCCTTGGTCTTCCCCGCCGCCCACACGCAAACTCCACCATCTGCGCATGTGCGGCCATGAAAAAAATGGCGCACATGCGCAGATGGTGTTTTTACTTCCGCATCCAGTATAACGCGGAAATCGGTTAGCGCGGGAGGTCTTGGAACGTAACCCCCGCGCTAACCGAGGGATCACTGTATATAAACTGCCTTTGCTTTTTACCAGTGTGTCTGGATACTCTTTTTGGTTGGTGTTGGCGTCTGGGGGGACCCAGACAGAACACTTACTTGGAATATTACTGAAATACAAGTGGTGGCCATTATTTATAGTTTCACATATCAGCAATTGATAAATAGAATACAAACCTTGATACATTCATTATGGTAAAGCTCTTATTAAGTAAGGTTGATGCCCTTATTTTTTGTTATCTTATGAACAAATAGCAGCAAATGGGCTTCGGCACAGATATAAATTTGGGGGTTTTTTTGAGGGCTAAGCATCTGCAGAATGTGTCAATATTTTCACTTCCTCGTCTAGTTGTGGTAGATCTTACCAAGTCAGTTTTGTTGTGATACTGCATGCAACTTGCTTGCACCAGTGACCTTCCTTGTAGGGAATGACTTGAATACAAGTGGTTCTTCCACAATCTTAGTGGAAGGGAATCTTCATCATCCGGCTGGTAATATTAGTACTACATTCCCCCACATCATGAGATCATTATAAGTTGTGTGGAATGAAAGAGGCCTATGTAATTATTCCAGTCAGAGGGAAACACATAAGGGAGGTAACTTGGAAATACAAGTGATGCAAATACAAATAAAGCCAAATAAAGTATTATCTTGCAAAAGGCAGAACAAAATAGAGCACTTTTTAAAATTAACAATTTTTCAAACTCTTCCAGTGATTTACTGCAAATAACTAGTTTTGCTTAACTGTGCTATACTACATACAGAGGGTGGACAAAAAAAACTGCAACACCTTGAAAAATCATCAAAATATCTTTTAATATAGTGTTGGTCTACCTTTTGTTCCCAAAGGAATTTTAGCCCATTCTTCAGTTAAAGCACCCTCCAGTTCTTTTAGAGACGATGGTGGTGGAAATCGACTTCTTACTTGAATCATTTAAATCGATTCTAAATGCTCGATAATGTTGAGATCTGGTGATTGTGGTGGCCAGATGAGATGCTGAACTTCATTAGAATGTTCCTCGTGCCATTCTTTAACACTTCTTGCTCTATGGATTGGTGCATTATCATCTTGAAAAATGGCATTTCCCTCTGGAAACAGTTCTTGAACCATAGGATGAATTTGGTCAGCCAAAATTCCTAAATAGTGATGGCTGTTAATTCTTCCATGAAGGGAAATCATTGGCCCAGCGGATTTCTAAGATATAGCACACAACATCATCACTGAACCCCCACCATGTTTGACAGTTGGGAGAAGGCAGTCTGGATGAAATGATTCTTTTGGCTGTCTCCAGACGTAAACACGTCCGGAGGTTGGGAAAAGGGTAAACAATGATTCATCAGAGAAAATCACATTTTGCCACTGCTCGAGGGACCATTTCTGGTGGTTTCCACACCACTCTAAATGCTTTGAAACATTTGTCTTTGAGCGCAGAGGTTTCTAATTGCAGCTCTTCCATGGAATCCAGATTTTTGAAGCTCCCTTCGAACAGTTTTTGTGGAAACTGGGTTCTGTACATGTCTATTGAGCTCTGCAGTGATTTTAGGAGCTGTGATCTTGCGATCTGCTCTAACAATTAGCTTTAGAGTTCGACGGTCTCTCTCAGACAACTTCAACTATCGACCAGACCTGTGCTTGGCTAAGGACATTTTCCCTTCTCTTTCAAAAGCAGTAATTACCTTTGAGACATTACCTTTTGAAACGCCAAACATTCGGGCTCTTTCTGTTACACTAGCGCCTGCCATTCGAGCGCCAAGTCTGAAAAGTCTGCCATTTCTAGAAAGTTATAACCAATTTCCTTAAATTTTTGTAAAAAAAAAAAAAAGATAGCTTAAAAAAACATATCAAATAACAGAATTTTAAAAAACATTAAAATATGTCAAGTTTTGATTGATTTGAACATGTTCAAACATTATGATGCCAAAAAGTCAAGTGTTTCCATTTGTTTGTCCACCCCGTGTATCTCCTATTATATGCTGTGTTACATAAAATAATAAAGCTATTAAAGTTATTTGGTCTACTGATTGAGGCATCAGGCTAGAGACCATGATTTCTAATTCTAACTTAGCTATGAAAGCTGATTTTGGACCATTCATTCTCTTTCAGCCCAATTGCAGGATTTTTGTGGGGAAAATAGGAAGAGCAAGATACATTGGATATGTTCACTGGCTTGAGTTATTTATAAAAATAATAAAGGTGGGATAAATATATATAATGTAATATAAAATCATATAATGTTCTGTAATATATATTATTAATGTAATGTTCTATAATATATTATATATAATTTTCAAATTCAGCAAAAAACGTGAAATATATATATATATATATGTCACATGGTGGGGTTTTTTTTGCTGAATTTGAAAATTAAGGGAGACTAGGATAGATCTATTTCGGCTTTATTTTGGCCTCATCAGCTAGCCATACCCACTGGGACTTGAACCTGCAACCTTCGCCTTGTAAGGCAGAGAATTATCCTCTAGGCTACAGTATCCAATCCCTATATATATATGGCCCTGGGTTGGGCCTAGAGGCAAAATGGAGCTGTGACGTTCCTTCAATATACCAGGGTGATCCGACATAAAAAACATATACCCCCTCCCTGATACAGAGCTGAAGGGATCAGGTCTGGTGGCTCAGCTGTTAATTCTCTGCCTTACAAGGCAGAAGCTGCCAGATCAAATCCTAGTAAGGGTGTGGCTAGCTGATAAGGCCAGAACAAGGCCAAAATGGTGCCATCCTAGTCTCCCTTAATTTTAAAATTTCAGCAAAAAACATGTTATATATATATACCACCTCTCAGGGATGCCTTAATTTATATTTCTACACTAAGCAGAAAGTCCATTAGCTGACCTAAAGATCCCTTTCACTCAATAATTCTATGGTAAAAGCTGCCATATTATTTTAAAACTTTATTCAAATGCCAAGCAGGCCTTTCATTTGCTATAGGGAAGCAGCTGTCTGTTCCTTTTGTGCTAAAATCACTGTTTCGGACAATAAGGCTGCCAAGTTTTATACATTACATGGCGAAACTCATTACTGGACACTGAATGAATATATACTTGATAGGCACTTGGAGCCTGTTTCAGCCCTCTGGGTCAGCATACCAAATAATGTATGTCTGAGACACTAATAAGTTTGTACATGTGTACATAGAATATTTTATAAGATTTGTATTTATTTATTAACAATATTTATAGCCAAATCCCTATTCGGATGCTTTTGTAATCAGTTAGAGCCGATAGGAATAAGACAGAGCTATAAAACTAAATAAATAATAAATCACTCAGTAATAAGCAAGCAATACTCACAGAGTGACACGTCAGGGACAAGACTGACTGCTAAGTCCAAGTGAATGAAAAAATAGCATGAAATGAAATAAAAAACTAGTACGGGGGGGGATTTTTGGCAGTAGGTTTTGCCACATGAAGTTCAGAATTGCCACAAGAGGGAAAGCTTTCTCCAATATCCCTATAGATAAAACATTTCCCTCAGCTATGGAATGTTGACATTGGAGCAGATACATTTTGGGAGAAGCACTCCCTTAGATTTCAGAGTACAAAACCATGAAACATCTTTATTACTGCAGAACCTTGACATTTAACCTGATTAACATATCCCCAGCCAAGGTTCAGTTAAGGGATGGAGAACTTGAGGAAATTGCCTGAATGGAAGAACAGAAATGTAGATAGTATAGACAAGCGTCCATTATCAACAGATTCTAGCCTGTAGCTCTACAAGCACTGAGACTGAACCTCTCTATATAGAACCATAGTTGTGTTCCTGAGTTTTCCAGATATGGCAAACCAATAAAATGCAGCTTTTTTTCACTCTAAGAAATAGTTGTGGTTGAGAAATTTTTATTGTACAAATGGGTGAGGTTTTTAAAAAAAATATTAAAGAGAATTTACTAACGTTTCTCAAATTTGATCATAAATGTTTAAATATACAGTAAGACCTCATCTTACGAACCTAATTGGTTCCGGAAGTAGGTTCGTAAGGCGAAACGTTCGTAAGACGAAACATTGTTTCCCATAGGAAACAATGTAAAAGCGATTCATCCATGCAAAAAAAAAAAATCCCAAAATGGCGCTCCGCTGGGCGCCGCCGCCCAACTGTCACCTTTTAAAACAGCTGGGGGGCTTCTCAGCGTTCTCCCGAACCTGAACTTTTCGGGTTCGGGAGGCCGCCGAGAAGCGCCGCCGCCCGGCTGAAACAGCCGGGGGGCTTCTCGGCGTTCTCCCGAACGCCGAACCCGGAAGTTCAGGTTCAGGTTCTGGAGGCCGCCGAGAAGCGCCCAGCTGTTTCAGAAGGTCGGACGTCTTTGTGACGTCAAAGCTCCACCCATGGAATTCCCTATTGGGATTTCCCACCTCCTTTCTAGCCTCCAGATCGGCCGAAAACGCCACTGCCGATCGCAAAAATGGCGCTCCGCTGAGCGGTGCCGCCCAGCTGTATCCTTCTGAAACAGCCGGGCGCTTCTCGGCGGCCTCCGGAACCCAAACCCAAACCCGAACTTCTGGGTTCGGCGTTCAGAAGAACGCCGAGAAGCTCCCCAGTTGTTTCAGAAGGTGACAGCCGGGCGGCGGCGCTTCTCGGCGGCCTCCCGAACCCGAACTCGGGTTGTTAGCCGCCCCGAGTTTTCGGAGAGGGGCGGCATATAAATCCAATAAAACTTGAAACTTGAACTCGAAAAGTTCGGGTTCGGGAGAACGCCGAGAAGCCCCCCGGCTGTTTTAAAAGGTGACAGCCAGGCGGCGGCACCCAGCAGAGCGCCATTTTGCGATCTGCGGAGGGTTCATAAGCTGAAAAAAGTTCGTAAGAAGAGGCAAAAAATTTCCAAACCCCGGGTTCGTATCATGAGGGGTTCGTATCACGAGGGGTCCGTATCATGAGGTACCACTGTATATGTAAGGTGTGGGGAATATGGAAGATTCTCTGTTCCCAAATAATTTGAAGTACTGTAGTACCTCTAGTTACGAACTTAATTCGTTCCGTGACCAAGTTCTTAAGTAGAAAAGTTTGTAAGGAGAAGCAATTTTTCCCATAGGAATCAATGTAAAGGCAAACAATGTGTGCGATTGGGGAAACCACAGGGAGGGTGGAGGCCCTGGCCCCTCCCAGGAGATTCCTAGGGAGGCTTCTCCCCACCTTTTCCAGCCTTGTTTCCTCCTAGAAGATCCCTAGAGAGGCCTCACAGAGCTTCTCCTCGCCTTTTCCGGTCCTGTTTCCTCCCAAGAGATTCCTAGATAGGTCCCATGGAGGCTTCTCCCTGCCTTTTCCAGTTACAGTTTTGGAGGCTCGGGTTTGTAAGTGAAAAATGGTTATTGAGAAGAGGCAAAAAAATCTTGAACACCCGGTTCTTATCTAGAAAAGTTCATAAGTAGAGGTGTTCTTAGGTAGAGGTACCACTGTACCACAATTGAAGCAAGGATCCTAGTTTTGCTCCTGTGAATTATTTGACCTATATTTTTCATGGAATAAAGGAGAAGGTATAGGAGGAAAAACATGGCTGGAAAAAAATTGACAGAAACACATCCCCATCTCTTCTGGATTCAACCTAAAGGTGAAAGAGAAAAGATTGCCTTTTATAATCCCAATTCCATTTCTCTATTTTGGAAATGTATTAAAACTTTGAAACTATGCCACCTTGCTAAAAAAAAAAACACCCGTCATCCATTCTTAGGTATTGTATTCATTCTTTCAGATGGGGGACAAGATACGGTGGGACTTTATTTTCACCAATACTACTACTTTAATCCCTCTGTAATCTACATAATTTTAATTTTTTCAGAGTTTATCGTGTTGTACATATTAAATGGGCAGAGCTTACAGTGGTTCTCAACCTTTCTAATGCCACGACTCCTTAATAAGTCACGTTAGGGTGATCCTCAAACACACTTAACACCAATTCTCCCAACAGAGCTTTAAGCTGATTGGCAGAAAGGTCAGAGGGACACCTCCACTGTAAACGCCTGATTGGTTGGATTGTAAAAATACGTTCCAAGGCGTCAGAATAGAAGCTTTAGTTCCTAACACTATGGGAAATTTGTCTTTTTCCATAATCTTAGGTGACCCCTGTATAACAGTTGTTTGACCCCAAAGGGATCCCAACCCCCAGGTTCAGAACCACTGGCTTAGATTGTAACATCCTAATGCTCATGTCATTTATCTCCTCTTATCTCTGCTTACTGCTTCCATCACCCCACTGCTTTTCTCTTCATTACCATAGCCAGCTAACTTGCTTAGAAAAATTGAGAATGCTGGAACAGACACTGACCCAGCTCAGTCCCAAAAGTACAAATATAGAATGAAGCAAAGCAGCATAAAGTCAATGCAAATTCCATAAAAAGACCAAATATGGATTCAAGGTAGCAGCCACATTGCCCAAAAGGTAATTTAAACCTGTTGGGGAAAACAGTCTCTTAATACAGTGTTTCCCAACCAGTGTGCCACGGCACACTAGTGTGCCGCGGGACATGGTCAGGTGTGCCGCGAGCCCGGCCTGGCTGGAGCTTCCCTGGCGGTGACGGGAAGTGAACTTTTGGGGCTCGGTGGGAGGGCGCCGGCCACTGTTGCTTCTAAGCTGCGTGGGCGTGCGCCCGCACAGTCATTAGGAACCCCCCCACAGAAATTTTTAAAGTGGCGCAAAGCCACACAGTCCTGAATCGCTCCCTTCTCCGGCCAGCAAAGTCGGCTGCCCAGGAAAGCGCCGCCTTTGAAAAGCGCGCATTTAAAAAGTGTGCCGTTTTCCCAGGCAGCCGGCTTGTTGGCCGGAGAAGCGAGCGATCCGGGACTGCGTGGCTTTGCGCCATGATGACAACGGTGCCGTGGTGGCCTCCAAGTGCCGCCTTCGTGGCGCCTCACCACCTGTTCCTGCAGGTAGATGTCGGGCGGGGTACTGGGAGGCGGAGGCAGTGCGTGGCCGGGCGCTGAGCGCCATAGACACCTGGGAGGGTGAAGGGTTGGATGTGGCTGCTGCCTCTTAGGCGGAGGCGAAGGCAACAGCAGAGTTTGCGCTGGGGCCATGCGGGGCCGCTGATCCAGGGGGCCGCTGATCGGCAAGCCGCCCTCCACTCTCTCTCCGCTCTCTCTTTCTCTCTATGTTGCCGGCGTGGTGCACGAGAGAGAAAGAGAGAGAGAAAAAAGGAGGGTTAGAGAGAAAGAAAGAGAGAAAGAGAGAGAAGGAAAGCAAGAGAGAAATCAAGAGAGAGAGAAAGCAAGGGAGAGAGAGAGAAAGCAAGGGGGAGAGAGAGTGTGTGTGAGAGAAAGCAAGAGAGAGAGAGAAAGCAAGAAAGAGAGGAAGAGAGAGAGAAAGAAAGCAAGAGAGAAAGAGAAGGAAAGCAAGAGAGAGAGAGAAAGCAAGGGAGAAAGAAAGAGAGAGGAAGAGAGAAAGAAAGCAAGACAGAGAGAGAAAGCAAAAGAGAAAGAGAAGGAAAGCAAGAGAGTGAGAAAGCAAGAGAGAGAAAGCAAGGGAGACAGAAAGAGAGAGTGTGTCTGAGAGAAAGAAAGCAAGAAATAGGGAGAGGAAGAGAGAGAGAAAGAGAGAAAGCAAGAGAGAGAGAGAAAGAAAGCAAGATAGAAAGAGGAAGAGAGAAGGAAAGCGAGAGAGAGAAAGAGAGAGAAAGCAAGGGAGAGAGAAAGAGAATAAAAGAGATAGCAAGAGAGACAGAAAGAGAGAAAGAATGCAAGAGAGAGAAAGCGAGAAAGAAGGAGGGAAGGAGGGCGAGAGAAAGAGCAAAAAAGAGAGGAAGGAAGGAAGAAAGGAAGAAAGAGGGATGGAGAGAGAGGGAAAGAAAGAGATAGGGAAGAAATAGGGAGGAAGAGAGGGGTTTTTTGTCCAAACATTTTTAGCCCCTCGCTGCCCCCCCCTCGCTCAGTGTTCCCCAGGATTTTGTAAGTGTGAATAATGTGCCGCGGCTCAAAAAAGGTTGGGAAACACTGTCTTAATATACAAACCCAATAAATACAAATCCAATAAATAAATGTACAGCAGGTAGGTCTTAGTTGTGACTTATACAAATCATCTAAAAAATTTGCATGCCCATTCTAGAATACCTCTGTTTATAAAGAAGGTAAACTTTCAGCTGAATACATCTTCAGAAGAGTCAGTCTCCATCTTGTGGGTCATGTGGTATTTTCTTAACATGAGAGTTTAAAGCAATTCCAGATATAGAACCAAATCTCAAAACCCGCTGTTCTCCTGAGACATCCAATCTTCTGCAAAAATTTTTCTTATAACCGCAAGAGCTATCATACCACTGTTCCAAAGGAATTCATAGGTTTACAAAAGCATTTTCCAGTATAGAACCGTGTTAGCATAAACCACCTTAAATAATATCAAATACATTTCACCGCCTAAGTATTATAAGACAATCATTCTTTTCACTAAAACTATTCTGGGGGTGTGGGTTATTTCCTTGGAAAAAGAATCTTCTTTTCACTCTGCCTTAATATGAAATGGGAAATGTTTTGCAAACATTTCAAGAAATCTATACAAAGTCTCTGCCATAATCACCATGCTTTCAAAAAGTGATATAATGGCCATGGTATTTTATTTGTTTGCCTTTTTATATACCCTTTTAGCTTACCTTTTGGGACCCTCGTAGTTAAAATAATGTGAAACGGCATAAAAATAGTATGAAAGAAGCATCAGATAAAAAGAACAAAGTCAGCATGAGAAAAATAAATTAAGCCATTAGGGACAATTTTAAAAGAATCAAATGAGATCCACTGGCACTATCCATTATATATCACTACTAAAATATTTCTCTCATCTCTTTACAGGTAAGACAAGCAGCCTATGCATATAGAAAGGAACAAAGCATGCTCTCTCCTCTTTCTTTCCCTCCCTCCTCCCTCCCTCCCCTCCTCTCTTATACACACACACAATCTCTATTCTTCTATGCAGACAACAAACAAGGCCTATAGCTGCGCAAGCAATTTGAGAAATTATAGGTGGGTATTAGATGGTACAAGTTCCTGAGAAAATGGAGTATTTTGAGTATTTAGAATTGAAATTCTATCAAAATATAGAAGATGGTGACCAAAATTTGGGAAGCTTTATGCCAGGCAAGGGATGTGCAGATTGATGTTTTACTCATCAATAAGTTACTCAAGAAATGAGGAAAACATATTGAATCAAATTTCTTACATCTTTGGCATGTCTTACATGGATATGGCATTGAAGATTGGATACTTTATCCAATAAGAGCAGTATACGGTGGAAGGAAGGTGTGAGAATAAATGTAATTAAATATATACGTACATTCATACTGGAAGACAAAGTGAGAAAGAAAGGCAATATATTAAATAGTGTATACATGGTCATGCAAGCAAGGATGGTTTGTGAGAAGAAAAAGGTATGGAGTTGTAAATTGTTTTGGTATAAATTACATTGAACTTCTGGTTTTATACCATCAATGTCTGACATGGCATTTCTTTATCCCTTCACTGCAATTTGCAAAATGGATTCACTAGGAATCCAGTGTTGTGAATGCTAATCCTACTATTAAAAGGTTACAGTAATAGAATCTTGAAAGTTTGAACCTGCTTTTCCACACCCCCTAAGACTAAGGGAGGTCAAATTTGCGATGATTTCTGAAATTACATTTCTGCCCAGGACTCTGATTTCTGTTGGATCCAGGGATTGTTTCAGATCACCACCTTTTAAAGACCACATTGTTCTCCATGGTACCCATCCCCTCTAAGGATGGGAAGACACTGCCCTTTGGCCAATCAGGACTGAATCTGTGCTTAAAATTTCACCCCTCTGCTTATCTTCCCCCTCTTTAGATTCAGTCCTTGGCTTCAAAGAATTCATGCATTAGCCTCTCACCAGTTTCTGTGGAGATTACTCAGCCGTCCTTTGGATAAATCCTCCTCCGCGCTCACTATCATTCTTGCCTGGGTCAAAGTCACCTCCAGCGCCACCAGTAACTGTTGCCTGGCTAGAGGGCGGCTATGGGCTTCAGCCCAGCTGCACACCATGTCTCCAGCTGACGGGAAAGTGCCCCTTGAGTCTGTGTTCGCATCCTGGCTTTTAAGACATCCGTTAGTCTGCTTGGGCCTCGGGGCGTTAATCATCAGAGCCAGCAGCTCACATGATCGTGGAGTCAGAAGAGAGCGGAGAGAGTAGCATTAACATCGCTGAAGAGAATCAACCAGATGGCTTTTCCCTTCACCGGTGGAGGCTTGTGCCTCAAGCGCCAGCACGGCAATATTTTCACTGGCAGCCGTTCTTCGCAGATTCATCGATGCAGCATCATGCAGATCATCCACCCAGATCAACGGCTTCACAGGACAAGCGGTGTTCACGGTTAGATCTATTGCCCTTTGTCCCCTTTGTGGGATCCAACCATAGAATCATCCTGTTGGAATGGAAAACAGAAATCCCCTCTGATCGACAAAGATAGACAAATTCTGAAATTCTGCGGACAGATGTTGTTGCAATAAGGAATGCAGTCTTGTAAGTCAGGTGTCGGAGCAAGACAGACTCTATCGGACTTGGAGGAAGGTCAATTAGACCAGTGATGACGAACCTTTTTTCCCTCGGGTGCCAAAAGAGCGTGCATGTGCGCTATCACGCATGCACAAGTGCCCACACCCATGATTCAATGCCTGGGATCCCCCAGCACCTGGAGGCCGGAAACGGTCTGTTTCCCAACTTCTGGTGGGCCCAGTAGGCTCATGTTTTGCCCCCCAAAGGCTTCCCTGGAGCCAGGGGAGGTAAAAATGCCCTCCCCCACCTCCCCAGAGGCTCTCTGGTAGCCAACAATGCCCTCCCAGAGTCACTGTGTGAGCCAAAAATCAGCTGGCTTGCAGCACCGCTGCGGCGTCCTTTTCCATAAAAATAAAAGGAAGCAAAAGGAGGTGGGGAATCCCACGATGGGATTCCGGGGACAGGACTTTGACATCACAGAGACTCCTTCCTGGTCTGTGGCTTTATTTCTTTCTCAACTCCCTGTTTCGGCCGACCAGGAAGGAGTCTCTGTGACGTCAAAGCTCCGCCCCTGGAATCCCATCGTGGGATTCCCCACTCTCCTCCCAAGTGGCGGTGCTTCGAGCGAACACCGAACCCGAACTTTTAAAAAAGTTCGGGTTCGGCATGCCGAACACTGCAAAGTTCGGCACGAACCCGAACTGTGCAAGTTCGGTTCGCCCAACACTAGTGATCACATCCATCTTGAGATGCAGCAACAGTCATAAATATGAACCAGTTGCCAAGCGCCTGAATTTTGGTCCCATGACCATGGAGATACTGCAAAGGTCATATTTGAAAACAGTCATAAGTCACTTTTTTCAGTGCTGTTGTAACTTTGAACTGTCCCTAAAAGAACTGTTGTAAGTCAAGACTATCTGTATACTTATGGCATCTGTGTTCTGCAAGGCAAGGCAATCACCAAGATGGAATTTTGATCCATGATTCTCCTTGCTCCTATTAGGATGGGTCCTCCAGTATACCATTACCCAACATGGCAGGCAGGCAGGCCCATAGATATTAAAGAGGTTTCTTGAACTTATGACCAGGGAAGAGAATTCTTCCTAAGGAATCTGCCTCTATTACCCTTTTTTTCTTCCTAAAAGTCTCTCAAGGCTGAAGATTTGCAAATTCAATGTACAATAAAGGGTTTAAAAGTAGAATAACATTTTTTTAACAAGTGTTCCGTCTGGAGAGTCTATGAAAGAGGATAGCATTCTTTGCAACTTCCTTTTTAAACTCATTTTTTTACAGCCCTGTAATCCCGAATTGCATAAAAGTAATACCAACTTCACTTCCACCTGCAAGGCATTCAACTTTTGGCGTGGATAAGAATGCTATTGGAAAAGAGTGCTTTGAAATAACAAAAACTGCATGAGGAATTTGGTCTTTGGAAGCGAAGTATTATAAAACTCACTAACATACAAAAGCACCTTCCTCGAGTTATTTAGACTTGCATATTTTGATTTTTGAAATTGTTACAGAAAGGAGATAATAGTATATAAGATGTCTATATATTTAAGCATCAGGAGCATGCCTTCATTTGAGAGAAGGCTATCTTTCTCAGGTTGGCATGCTTTAAATATATAGGAGTAGAAGAAATTGTGGGTGTTACATTCCAGCATACAGTGTACACCTATCCGCCTTCAAAATAATAGGCATAGATTCTGGCACTAAGCCAAAATGTGCTTCTTATACAGAGTTCCTTTATGTTGTAAGGTACTTGTAAAACAAAATGTCTGAAAAACATGAACAAGATTTGAAATATTTTACTTTCTCTCAAAATTACTGTACTGTACAAGTACTGAAATGGAACACACTGTCATCACAATATAGTGAAGTGTATCTCCTCTGTTTAGGGCTGCTTCTTATTTAGTTGGCATAAGCCATAAATAAGACAATTAAATTACAACTTCTTCATTCCTTAATTAACTCCGAAGCTTCAGCATAAAATCCATGTTTGTATAACATGCTTAAAATAAGCACCAACAAATACATTTAAGCCTTATCTGCTCTTTAAATCAGATTTAGAGTCACTCAAAACTCAATCGCTTTTGAGTCTCTTTCTCCTGAATGCAGGGGTGCTGGGATTAAAATAAATATAGTGGCTGTGAACATGCAATTGGAGCCCTTTGGGGCAAGGCAGTCACAATTGCCATCTTAACTTAGAAACATAGAAACATAGAAGTCTGACGGCAGAAAAAGACCTCATGGTCCATCTAGTCTGCCCTTATACTATTTTCTGTATTTTATCTTAGGATGGATATATGTTTATCCCAGGCATGTTTAAATTCAACTTCCATGTTTCAATGTTGTGTGACCTAAAAAATAGGCATGTTTCACCTGAAAATATAAGGCAACCATGCTTGTGAACTGGTACAATTGGGGGAAAATACCACTCCAAATGTTTCATAGCTGTATTTAAGGGTTTGCAGTGGCTCATGGGGTTAGGACACTGAGTCAAAAGACTATTGAGAAGTTAACAGCTCATCAGTTAAAAACCCAGGAGCAAGCCAAGTGGGAATGAACTCCAGTCAATTTGCCCCAAGTCCTGCCCACCTAGCAGATTAAAAGCATGCAAATGCAAATAGATAAATAGGTACCGCTTTGGTGGGGAAATAATGGACATGAAGGGAGCTCCCTCAGACATCCATCTGTGGCAATAGTGATGTCACTAGCTAATTCTTTCAACCCAGAAGTGCCTTGGTAGGAGCTTCTGACATGAATGGAGTAGTAGTTTAATCATATTTAAAGAACACCAACATTTTCTAGGAAAGTGAATAGGAAAGTGAACACAAGAACAAGGGGACACAATCTGAAGTTAGTTGGGGGAAAGATCAAAAGCAACATGAGAAAATATTATTTTACTGAAAGAGTAGTAGATCCTTGGAACAAACTTCCAGCAGACGTGGTAGATAAATCTACAGTAACTGAATTTAAACATGCCTGGGATAAACATATATCCATCCTAAGATAAAATACAGAAAATAGTATAAGGGCAGACTAGATGGACCATGAGGTCTTTTTCTGCCGTCAGACTTCTATGTTTCTATGTTTATAAAATGGCTACAGATTACAAAAATTGTAACTCCACCATCTACCTGGAGTTAAAGATATTTCACACAACATGCAGGATTCAGATAGTTCTCTGAGCTTGAATCCAAAGAGCAGGTACTATCTAGTAATGGGAAGTTAGATATCATATTTTAGTCATTTAGCTTGACAACAGATAAAATAACATCAAATCATGTTTGTTATGTGTCTTCAGCTTTTATTTTAAAATGTTACAATTTTTTTATATTAGAAGTGTCAAGAGACCAGTAGATGCTGAGAGTTATCAGAGACTTAAATTTTCACCTAAGTTAATATAAAAACTGTCTGATTTCTGTTTTCCATTTGTCAAAGAACTATAATTATATGTAAGTTTCAAATAATTTTGGTTAATACTTGGAATTTAAATTTCCAGAATAGATATATATATATATTCTGTAGCCGACATGGCTTTTTCTGGTTATTTATGATTTCGTGAATAACAATTTCCACTCAAGTATTGTATTTTAGCATTATATGTATTAAACTATAATTATAGCATTGTGAATGTTTTTAAATCTGGAGTATAATTATTTAAATTTGAATAAACTAATGGCCATGAACAGTACTTGTGATAGAGTGTCTAAACATACAGCAAATTGCTGAGTTATTAATAGTGGGACTAGACATCCATTACTCCATTTCTCACTTTTTGGAGTGTCTAATTAAAAAAGTGATTGAAGAATTGATGTTCACTGTTACAACATTGCTAGTTGAAAGGTGCAAAGTAAAAGCTGCTTTCATACCCTTGAAAGTGTAATGGAGTCCGTCTGTCAGAAATTTTAAATGTAAATGAAATTGCTACCAGCCTTCACTCATAACCAATACAATCAGACTGAATATATAAAAAAAATTAAGCAACAGAGAATTTACATAGATGTTTTCTCAGAAAGGTCACAAAATGCATCAGGTCTAAAACGCTGGAACAGCATTTTCAGCTAATTTTAGAATGTGAAGTGGTTTTGAATTTCAGAAATGGATTCCGGCTTCCCTGTATTTGGCATATATCAGGTTTTTATCTCTACTGGGATTCTATTCAACTCTGCATTGCAAAAATAATGCAGGTCATTGCTCCCCGCTGATTGTACATCCCCCACCATGAACATGCAGAATCAGCAAGTTCATCTCTTGCTTATGCATATTTATGCCTTGGTCAGGACCAGGTGTCACAGTTGTGCTTCCATATACCAGGCTTCTGAAGTTACTGTCTTTTTTTTTTCTTTCTTCATTATTTTGTTTTTAATGTGACTGAGTGCAAGAGGGAACCTGCTGATTCTGTATGTTCACTGCTGTGGAGAGGAGAGAGAAAAAAATCAATATGAGAGCCAAGCACAGCTACAATGGTGTACTGCAAAGTGTAACATTAAGCTCTTTCTGGATGGAAACAGAGCTGATTTATTCTTAATGACTTCACTTTGCTGACCATCGGGGTTTTTGTTTCATTATTCAAAGGCAAAGACTGAGCCAGCATGTTCTGAAAGTGCTAAGCACTCTGGAGTGGGAGCAAGGAAGCACAAGCTACGTCCTTCAGATGTCTCATTGCCTGAATACATATGATTTTGCTCTTAAAATGCATATAATCTGAAAATAAGATTTCTCTCCTGCTGCCTTTATGGCCCCCAAAACTAGGGAGATGTTTGCCATGCCCACATTCCTTCTGCAGTTCAATTTTCCAACCAATTGTGGCTCTTTTCTCTGGCTCCCAAGGTCATTCTGGCGGCCCCGGCCCTCTGGAACCAACTCCCCCCAGAGATTAGAACGGCCCCCACCCTCCTTGTCTTTCGCAAATTACTTAAGACCGACCTTTGTCGCCAGGCATGAGGGAGTTAAGTTATCCTTTCCCTCTAGGCTATTACAAGTTATGCGTGGTATGTTTGTGTGTATGTTTGGTTTTTTATAATAAGGGTTTTTTAGTTGTTTTTATTAATTGGATTGTTCATGTTGTTTTACCACTGTTGTTAGCCGCCCCGAGTCTGCAGAGAGGGGCGGCATACAAATCCAATAAATAAATAAATAAATAAATCCTCACATACCGTTTACAAACTGATCTCGTTCGAGTAATACTATAACAGAAACAGAAACACAACTTTTATTTATTTATTCATTCATTCATTCATTCATTCAATTTTTATGCCGCCCTTCTCCTTAGACTCAGGGCGGCTTACAACATTTATTATTTAGATTTGTATGCCGCCCCTCTCCGCGGACTCGGGGTGGTGTTAGCAATAGCACTTTTTAACAGAGCCAGCATATTGCCCCCACAATCCGGGTCCTCATTTTATCCACCTTGGAAGGATGGAAGGCTGAGTCAACCTTGAGCCAGTAGTGAGATCTGAACCGCTGACCTACAGATCTACAGTCAGCTTCAGTGGCCTGCAGTACAGCACTCTATCTGCTGTGCCACCCCGGCTCTATACAGTGGTACCTCGAGATACGAGTTTAATTCGTTCCGGACCTGCGCTCTTAAGTCGAGCAGCTCTTATCTCGAACGACTTTTCCCCATAGGAATTAATGGAAATAATTTTAATTGGTTCCAGCCCTCAAAAAACTCACAAAGTTAGTCTAAATTATGCAAAAAGACATTGCAAGAATAAATGTAACTTTACTTATTAATAAGATGATAAGCTGAGAGCTTTCCTTCCCTTCCTCTTTTTACCCAAAACAATCAACATGGCAAACTTTTATTTTTATTCATTAAACTGTAGTTATTTATTCAACTTCACTGCCACCCAATCCTGTAGAGGGAGGAAAGGAAGGAAGGAAAGAAAGAAAGGAAGGAAGAAAGAAAGGAAGAGTGACTCTGCATCAGCGCGGGAAGGAAGGAAAGTAAGCCAGCCCAGCTCTTCTCAGCTCGTATCGCGGATTTGAGCTCGGGAGACGAACAAAAATGTCTCTCCTCTCCCAGCTCTTATCTCGAGTAGCTCTTAAGTAGAGCAGCTCTTATGTCGGGGTTCCACTGTATTCATATTCGAATAAATTATGGGATGGCCACTTATGCAAAGAATATTATTTATTTATTTATTGGATTTGTATGCTGCCCCTCTCCGTAGACTCAGGGCGGCTAACAACAATAGTACAAAACATCATGTAAATCCAATACTAAAAACTAATACTAAAACAATTAAAAACCCTTATTTGTAAAACCAAACATGCATACATACAAACAAACAAACATACCAAGCATAAATTGTAAAGGCTTCAATTTATTCCTACACAATTATGCTTCACTGGGGCTGGGGGAGGGGAGAGACGTTTAATACATCAAATCATTTAAATTCTACAAAATTTAGGACATTGCCATTTTGTATCATTATTTGTAGCATCACGGTTATCAAAAGTGTCAAAGTGGTGTTGAACCCAATCTTTTGACAAATTGTCTTAGAATTATCAAGTTGTGCAGCTTCTTGAGATATGGTAATACATTAAATTTTTAAAAATTCAGTGTTGGAAAGAATAAATAGTTATGCTATTTTATTCCTAAAGAATATTCCCTAGCTGAAGCTGCACATCTTGTAACACATATACAGTAGCAAATAAGCCATATATACTGGTGTTCTAGTTGTTCTAATAATGTAATTATTTTACTGACCCATTATATATCATCCCGTACATGGAGCTGAATTAGAATTAGCAGTCCGTCTTTCCTTAGATATTCATAGTAACTACTTTTCAAATGATTCTGAAATTATTTAGTTACCTGGAAGATGGTATCTGTAGCTATACTTAAAATCTTAAAATCCCGGTTACCCAGACTTTTAATTAGAATGACGAGAGAGAAAAACATCCGCTGCTAAAATTAAAATTCAGCTTTCCCAATTGGATTAATTCATGATGCTGTTTTTGGTGTCACTTTTAACTAAGTATGAGCAGAGCGGGATTTGCAGTAATTGGAATTCCACAAGTCAGTTTTATAACTTACAAAAAGAAATGGTACTTCCCTATTATATCTCTGAGCATAGTTCAGGCCCATTAATATTGTTTATATTAAAATTGTTGTATCATCAGCCAATAGAGGTTCTTGTTGCTCTATCACTGGGGGGGGGGGGAGAGATGGTGGTGCTGCTTTAAAACATCATCCTAAAAATTCTGCCCAGTGGTGGGATTCAAATAATTTAACAATTGATTCGTCCAGGTTGATTCTCATGGAAGTTGTGACCCATCCCCATTCTCCAATTCTGCCCCACATGCAGGACAAATATCCCATGACTCTGGGCAAGCCAGTTGTTAAATTTCCACCCTTTGCCAAAAGGCTATTTCTGAGGATGCTTATCTGCATGTTGGTCTTGGGCTGTTTCAGCCTTCTGGATGCAGCTCCTTTAAGACGTGAGGCTTCTGAGGAACGGGAGGGGGGAGTTACCATAGAGATAAGCAGTAGTGTGTTCCTACCAGTGCGGTCCAGAGTACCAATATCAGTAGGAACCCACTGATGACGCAATTTTTTCCCAGTGTCTCCTTGTTGGAGGAAGCCCTCCTGCCCGTCCTCGTCTTAATGCTGACCTTCTCCGGATCCCGTCGACTAAACAATGTCATCTGGCGGGACCCAGGAGAAGAGCATTCTCTGTGGCGGCCCCAGCCCTCTAGAATCAACTCCCCCCAGAGATTAGAATTGCCCCCACCCTCCTCGCCTTTCGTAAGTTATTGAAATCTCATCTTTGTAGTCAGGCATGGGGAAACTGACATATCCCAAAACTATCTTGGTTTGTGTATTATTTGAATGGATTGTGTGATTATTTTACTATAAGGGTTTTTAAATTGTTTTTTAAATATTGGATTTGTAGACTGTTTATTATTGTTGTGAGCCGCCCCGAATCTTCGGAGAGGGGCGGCATACAAATCTAATGCATTTTTTATTATTATTATTATTATTATTATTATTATTATTATTATTTATTTATTTATTTATTTATTTATTTATTTATTTATTTATTATTCTTCATCCTAAGCACAGCTGAGGGCCTCTTCTGACACAGAGACACCAGAAAAAAATTGCTGAAAATTGTGTCAGTGGGTTCCTACCGGTGTGGCTCTCTGGTCCGCACCATAGAAACACCATAGAGTTGATGTTCCAGAAAGCTCATGCAGGAAGGTGAAGAATTGTGAAGTGGAGGGAATCCCTTCCTCCCTGTGCAGCTGCATGCAGGGAGTGTTGGTCAGTCTACGGGCAAAAGTGAGAGAACTAAAGAATTAAGTTAGGAGCATGATCAAAGCTGCGCCCTATATAGAGGAGACTATGTGGTTAGTTTGGTCAGGCAAATTATTACTAGGGGTGAAATGCTACCGGTTCTGCGATACTTTAAAAAGTTTTATTTTAAAAGTTCCAATGATTATGTGATGCACAGCTGATCTTTGGACCTTTTTTCCCCTGAAGCCTGTTAGGCCAAAAACGGAGGGTGGGCGTCTGTTTTTGCTCCCAGCAAGCTTCCCTGAAACCTGCTAGATCAAGAATGGGAGCTGTAGGCCAAAACTGGGGGGGGGGGTCTATTTTTGCTCCCAGCAAGCTTCCCTGAAACCTGCTAGATCAAGAATGGGAGCTGTAGGCCAAAACTGGGGGGGGGTCTATTTTTGCTCCCAGCAAGCTTCCCTGAAACCTGCTAGATCAAGAATGGGAGCTGTAGGCCAAAACTGGGGGGGGGGGTGTCTATTTTTGCTCCCAGCAGGCTTCCCTGAAACCTGCTAGGCCAAAAAATGGAGCCGCAAGGGGAATAGAAAGAAGAAGGAAAAAAAGACAGACAGACAGGGAGGAAGGAAGGAAGGAAATAAAAAGAAAGGGAGGGGGGAAAGGAGAGGAAGGAAGGACTACAAACCTGGCACTAGACGCAGCTTCAGAGGATCATCCAGGGCTGGAAGGGATCTGGAGGTCATCTAGTCCAACCCTGCTCCAGCAGGACATTGTCTTTTGACAATGAGCGTCTTGATCCCTCAGTCACAAGACTACATAGCTATGCCCACCCAGTCACATGACCCCACCAAGTCACGACCACAGAACCGATAGGAAACCTTTTTAGATTTCACCACTGATAATTACCCCCTCCCCTGCTATCAAACTGGATCTTGAGGGCAGGAAGCAGTGATGGGCTACCAAAATTTTTACTACCACACTGTGGGCGTGGCTTATGCATTTTGTTTCAACATCTTTCAGTGCAAATTGGGTGGTCTGGTGTGGAGCTCCATTTTCGCTATCCCACTGCGCTCCCCCACATCCGGGCAGTAGCCCACCCCTGATTATCTACTATATAAAGTGTATGTACACACACGTACGCACAGCTCTTCTAAAATTATACACATTCAAACTCATTTACTGCGATAGGAAAAACATACCCAAAGCCCAGAAGGGGAAAAAAAAGAAAAAAAATCTAAATTTTGCTACCGTACTGTATACCTGACCATACCCGTAGGAGCCCATCACTGGCAGGACATCTGAGGAAAGGAGACAGAGCAGGGAGAAGAAAGGGAAAGTGGCCTTCTTCCCTTGTGCCGGACACTCCATTGCTGGTTTCTCCATTGCAGTGCAGTGCCCAGGATCTACTTTGATAGCAGATGACGGGTAATTTTACAACCAGTTTGCCCGAACTCATGCAAACCGACTGAATCCACCACTGGTTCTGCTCCTTTGACCTTTAGGAAAGCCTTAAAATTTGGATCCTCCAGTAGGTTTTGAGCCAGTTACCTGCATTGGAGTGTTGCCTGATTTAAGTCTTTGTCCTCCTTGGCGCAATGTTTTATTTTTGTCCTTTATTATTTTAACAAGACACAGACACACACACACCAGTGAAGGGCTGCAAAATTTTTTACTACCACACTGTGGCTGTGGCTTATTTTGTGGGTGTGGCTTACTGGCCATGTGACCAGGTGGAAGTGGCTTGGTAATCATGCAACCGGAGGGGTTGGCTTAAAGGTCATGTGACTGGCTTAAAGGTGGCCAACTTGACATCACTCACATCAAGGGTCTGGGTTAGGGTTAAGGTGCCTGGCCTCTCCTTGCCTCAAAGAGATACAATTTCCCTATCTATTTATTATTACTGAACATCCAAAATATACTATTTAATTCTATGTATATATGGCATATATACACATACATATTACAAACAGGCACACAAAAATATACATTATCTACTATATAAACTATGTGTATGTACACACACATATATAATACACGCACAGCTCTTCTCAATTTCTACAGATTCAACCTCATTTGCATTGCATTGGCATCCTTCAGTCTCAAAAGACCATAGTATCATGCTCTGGATTCCCCAGAGTATGAAGCCTGGGTAGGTTAGTCTAACCTCATTTACTGCGATGGGAAAAACATACCCAGAGCCCAGAAGGGGGAAAAACAAGGGGGGAAAAATCATTTTTTTCCCTACCATTTCTGTGTGCCTGACCAAAATTTTTCTACTGGTTTGGCGTACCTGACCGTATCCATAGGAGCCCAACACTCACACACACACACACACACATATACACACACACATACACTATCTTAAGTTGCTTCATTGGGAAGATCTAGAGATACATTGGTTCCCCTGTAACTCATCCCTTCCTGTAGACAGGATAGTTAGAAATTCTGGAAATAGCAAGCACAACTAATGGAAAGCATTAAGCCAGGAAAAATTGGGCTATGTAGAATGATAAGTTGTATACCTACTTATTCAGATTTGACTTCTTCTGGCCCCATTGTTAAGAAGTAACATTACTTGGGGATTGGGGTGAGTGAGTGCAGGGGTGGAGATTTGCTTCTCTCTAATGTCTAAAATAGACATTGATAAAAGCTCCACTGAAGCCCTTCCTTGAACCAGAGATCTGTGCAATTATAAACCTGCTCTCAAACATGCCATTGTGGCTGAAGAATTGATAGTCTTGTGATTCTAAACCCTCCTGGAAGATAATGATTTCTGGATCCATTTTAATCAGGCTTTCTTGATGGATGACCTGGTTCAGTGCTGAATTGCTAATTCTTTGGAATTTCTTAAACAGATCTTGATATCATAGTCCTTGGTGTCCTTCAGTTGGATTTAACCCCTGGGGGCTCTTGTCCTACTTCCATTCTCCATTCTGACTTAATTATAGTTCATAAAATAATATACCAAAATGTCCTCCCTGTTAACGACTACTTCACCTTCAACCGCAACAACACACGAGCACGAAATCGATTTAAACTAAATGTCAACCGCTCCAAAATACGACTTCAGCGACAGAGTAATGAATGCCTGGAATGCACTACCTGATTCTGTGGTTTCTACTCCTAACCACAAAACCTTTAATGTTAGACCAGTGTTTCCCAACCTTGGCAACTTGAAGATATCTGGACTTCAACTCCCAGAATTCCCCAGCCAGCATTCGCTGGATGGGGAATTCTGGGAGTTGAAGTCCAAATATCTTCAAGTTGCCAAGGTTGGGAAACACTGCCTTAGACTATCTACAATTGACCTCTCCTCCTTTCTAAGAGGTCTGTAAGGGGCGTGCATAAGTGCACCATTGTGCCTACCGTCCCTGTCCTAATGTCTTCTTTTGTTACTTTTTATCATTACTTATCTAATGTTTAATATGTACAAATTATCACCCTATAATTGTTTGACAAACAAACAAATAAATAAATAAATAAAATAAAATGAAATCACTGGGGAAAACTTCAGAACTTTTAATGTGACTTCATAAATGCTAATAACACTGAACTTGACTTACCACCCATCTTCAGAGAAGCAAATATGGCCAATGTGAACAAGGCTTTTCTTCCTTCTGCTTACCACTCAGTCTACACTCAGAAAGTCTAGGTCTAATACATTTTAGCACTATTTTCATTTCTATTTTTTTACCTTTATATTCTGCATGTTATTAATTTCAATTCTCTATTAATATGCTTCAGTAGATAGGTAGGATATAAATATAAATGAAAAAATAGATGCAACAGATCATTTTTTCCATTCACACATTATTAAGACTGTGCAGATCCTTTGAATGAGAGGCTTTGGAATGAGCCAGAATAGGCACCTTAACTACTGAATTCCAAATTTTCAGGACCTTACTGATAAATTAGCATGAACACCAGTTTTTTAAAGAAATTGAAAAAAATTCTGTTCCCAAGGAAGGGGTGAATGAAATATTTAAATTCTGTTTTTTCTAATTGCAGTTAAATTGTCTCAAATTCCACAAAATTGGTAGAGGGTTGCAGCTTAATATACATAATTTGACAAACTGTAGTTTATTATTTAGTTTTATTTTCATTCTTCTCCTAAATTATTATTTGGTTAATATAGTATTCTAATCTCTCCAGTTAAAAATGGATAGGGGTAGAACTATGTTGCCTCTTTAGAAAATAAAGTTGTTTTATAATGGAAAGCAGAATTGAATAGATTGTAAAGCAATTTATTGTTCTGCCAATATGTATTACAACAATATTAAATATATGCAGCTAGACTTCAGGGTTTTATTTAAGACCAAAGGAGTTGGTTTCTTGCACTTACTGAAATTTAATAGTTTCATTTTTCCACTGGGCCTAGTGAAAATCCCTTGAGAATTAAAATTCTCATTAAGGCCATAAGAAAGCAGAATTTAATCAAATGAATTCAAAAGCTCCCTATTTAAAAATATGCAACTGTAAATTGAATTTCTACAGTAGCTGGCACAGATTTTGATAACAGCTAAAGCCTTATTTATTATACTCTGAATGCAAAACAATAAAAATTGAATTGTACATCATCAGTAGCTGCAGTCTAGATATGTTACTTGCCCATGAAACTATTCTGTTTTTAAAAGCATCATCATTTCCAAAATCGTTATCTGATATTGGAAGATAAATATAAGGTGTGAATCTTTCTGTCATGACTTAAATAATGTTACAATTGCTGAGATGTATTCTTTACAAAGGTAAACTGGCTCTAATGAAAGATAAAATGAGTTTTCATGTCAGTTATTTTGATAACTTGTAATTTGTACTGATATTTTTCTCAATTCTGCAATGATTACAAGTGAATCCATCCCATAATCATGGGATATTTTCCCCCATGTTATTTCTCTATATGCAATATACTTCACTTTCAAGAAAGAAAAGGACTTTGAGTGCTTGAGGCCATAAATATAGCATTGAGCCAGTTGTTATTGGAACAGATTGCCTGATATTAAAGTATTGTTAGGAGCCACCTGGACAGTTCTAAACCATCTTGACCTGAGATTTCTTTTTATGATGGATACTATTTTTAAAATACGCACACACGATCTTCGTGCTGTTTGACATTGGTCTGTAAGAAACCTAAGAAATCTACTTCAATATTGGAAAGTAACAATCCTGGTCCATCATGAAACTTTGATTAACAATATTGGCTGTTAATATTGACTGGGACACAAATGACTGCATTTTTGGTTACAAATGCTATGCATACTTATTTATTTTATTTGTTTGTTTGTTTGTTTGTTTGTTTGTTTGTTTGCTTGCTTGCTTGCTTGCTTGCTTATTTATTTATTTATTTATTTATTAGATTTGTATACCGCCCCTCTCCCTAGACTTAATAATACTTAATAAATTTAAATTATAAAGTTAAAACGTGGCCTGTCTTTCCACCTATTATTTTTATATCACAGAGCTTTTAATATTGGAAAACCTCAGTTTCCACATACATATTAGACTCCATCATCAAGTACGTCATTACATTACAACATTAAATTGTGCACTTGAAATTCCATTTTGGCTCAATTTATTTCCAAGATATGGATCAAGACAACCAGTATCAGAATGTAAAATGATGGCATCCAGAAGTCTAGACATTTCATGAAAGAATATACCTCATTAGATCATACATTAGTGTTCTCTCTCCCTTTCAATATCTGTTTCAATTTTCCCTTTATATTTTCAACAGCTGCCTGTAAACGCCTGGGTGTCAGCCCACTACCAGACCATGGCTTGTTTGGATCCAGGTTGCACAAGCGGTGGGCCAGTGCACGTAGCACAATTTACACAAGTTGAGGTGCATGAATGGATGCCAGCCTGCCACTCGCACAGGTCACGCTCAAGTGGGCCGGTTCCCATCTCCACAACCACCCCCAAACCACAAAGGTTGGGGACTGCTGCTTTAAAGCAAAAGAACTCGTATATCGTCCTAAATATTCCCTATTTTTCCAAAGCCTTAATTTTGGTGAGTTATCTTTTCTGCCTGGACTTATGAAATATTCATATAATAAAGCAACTGCAAGTAATTTTTAGTTAAATAAAGATAGAGTTAAGTCATTTTTTTCTGTCTCCTGTGTAAATTTTGAGAAATGTATATTTTTTCCAAACAAATTACTCCATACTATAATTGTTCAATTGTTGATGTTCTTTAAAAATTCCCTGTTAAAACAGATTTATTTCTGAGGAAGTCTGAAAGTTGAAATAACCAAATCAGGTAATTGGCTGCATTTGCACATTGTGCAAAGCCAGTATTTATTTAGTCAAA
Source organism: Erythrolamprus reginae (assembly GCF_031021105.1). Lineage (NCBI taxonomy): Eukaryota > Metazoa > Chordata > Lepidosauria > Squamata > Dipsadidae > Erythrolamprus > Erythrolamprus reginae. Next base: position 75,427,083 of record NC_091952.1, read on the forward strand.
TGAACCACAGCTCAACCCATAAACAGCAGTGTTGCTACATTATAAACCTTGGCTTATAAACCACAGTATCTGGATCCACACAATACATTAAACCAAAATAAATCACATCATATCTAATTATGTTGGAGAAAGGAGATTTCACATTTTAGAAACTTGTTTTCTAGTTAAATTCACAACATCAGATGACTTCCCATATGAATCTATTAGTGAAAGCAGAGAAGGACATTGCTATTCTCCACCAATGCCATAAAGGATTTGTTTGCTCATTATTTATATACATGTTGGCAAGCTCAGTTTAGTAAGCTATTCATGATGCAGGTTGGAGACACAGTAATATCCATGTATTCGCTGTATTTTAGAGTCAATCCTCATTGTACCATACCTTAAAATATATTGTGCATTGTAATTTTATTACTGGAATGAAATCTGAGCTAAGAGTCTAAAGAGGCTTATTCTGACACTATGGAATATTGAAGCTAAAATTAGTATTCCAATTACAAATCCACAACCCTTGGCTATATTTTCTGTCAGTCCAGATCTCACTGCAAAACTACTACCACATTTATTTATTTATTTTATTTTATTTTATTTTATTGATTTTATTTTATTTTATTTTATTTTATTTGATTTGATTTGTATGCCGCCCCTCTCCGGAGACTCGGGGCGGCTAACAGCAACAATAAAACAGTGTACAATAGTAATCTAATACTAAAAACGATTAAAAACCCATTAATATAAAAACCAAACATACATACATATCATGCATAGAATTGTAAAGGCCTAGGGGGAAAGAGGATCTCAATTCCCCCATGCCTGATGGCAGAGGTGGGTTTTAAGTAGCTTACGAAAGGCAAGGAGGGTGGGGGCAATTCTAATCTCTGGGGGGAGTTGGTTCCAGAGGGCCGAGGCCGCCACAGAGAAGGTTCTTCCCCTGGGTCCTGCCAAGCGGCATTGTTTAGTTGACGGGACCCGGAGAAGACCCACTCTGTGGGACCTAACTGGTCGCTGGGATTTGTGCAGCAGAAGGCGGTCCCTGAGATATATTTTCTATCAGTCCAGATCTCACTGCAAAACTACTACTACCATTCCTTTGGCAATAAATTGTATTTGTTTCCAGTTAGGAAGATACTGGGAATGTCCTTACTAGATCTACCAGTTTTTCTTGTTGCTAGCCAGGTTCCTCACTTTATCACTGGTAAAAATACAGTTTTCTTAAATTAAAAAAAACAAGAAGAAAAAAGGAAAATCAAAGTATGGGTCACTTTCAAGTTCAAAAAAGAGTTGATAATCATACACATTCATAATAGAATTTAGATTTTATATCTCAGACTTCTCCAACTTTGGGTTTCTTCCTATTGTTAATGGTTAACTTGTATGCGAGATTCAGACCGCCCTTTACTATTTATTTATTTGTCAAATTAATGTAGTCATTCATCTTCCTGGAAATGCCTCTAGACAGCGTACAGCAGTATAAAACCACAATATAAAAAGCAAATGTTATAAAACGCTCATTATAAAAATATGAACACGGTTATTATAAATTAAAAATCAGTTTAAAAAAATTAAAATATACAAACAACAAATGGGACGAGAGCTATCATACACAATAGGGAAGCTGCCCTAAATGTTGCTTGTTCTCTGGGATTTCCAAAAGATCCTGTTCAGTCTAGAAGAGGCTCTTTTGGAAACAGGTATCAAACTCAAAGCCTGGGGGCTGGATGCAGCCTGCAGGCAGGGGTGGGCTACTGCCCGGATTGGGGGGGGGGGAAATGCAGTGTGGTAGTGAAAATGGAGCTCCACCCCAGAACACCCAATTTGCACCGAAAGATGTTGAAAGAAATTGCATAAGTCACGCCCACAGTGTGGTAGTAAACATTTTGGTAGCCCTTCACTGCCTGCGGGATGCTTAGATCTGACCCACGGGGCTGCCTTGGAAACAGCAAAGGACCAGCTCGTGATGCCTCTGCCAGGAAAATGGTGCTCAGGAGCCCATTTTCATTGGCAGAGTGTTCGAGCCACCACAGGCACCCATGACACTAGTGACGTCAAACTGGCCATGCCCACCCAGGCCATGAATCCCTCAGCCCCCCAAGGTCAAACACAACTCTGATGCAGCCCCTCAGTGAAATCGAGTTTGACACCCCTGGGTTTAGAGGCTAAAATATCAAGATAGAAATCAGAAGACGGCGAGTTCTAATCCCGCCTAGGTCATGAAAGCTAGCCTAACTCATATTGTAGGGTTGTTATTGTGGGGAAACTATTAGGTATATTTTTTTAAGTAATTATAGACAAGAAAAAAGTATTAAAAATTTGACAACATCATTAAAAACCCTGATGATATGACCAGTTTTTGAGGGCATACTTCAAAATTCACAGCAGGTTTGGGGAGAACATATAATACAGTAGATGCCATAGTAGAAAAGACTCACTTCCTGGGACTCTTCAAATGTAGGTCCCCTGTAGATGGAACTTGTAGAATTGCCTCTTTGCGAGATCTATTGGGATAAGGTGATATAATTGGGGAGAGACCATCTCTCAGCTAATCCTGTTCCATGCCATGAAAGGCTTTAATGGTCAAAAACAGCAGCTTGAATTGGATCTGTAAACAATCTGGCTGCAGGGTTTTTTATTCCTTGCAAGAAAGTCGTTGGACTTGGGAAAATGACAAAAGGCTATCACTTTGTGGTCAATCGGCAAAGGTAATGCGGGGTTTGGGAGCAGCTTGTCAGAAGTTTCAGCCCACCGGAGTTCTGAAAAAGTTTCATGCCACTTGTCCTGGTGCAAAGAGAGGGAGGGATGAACCATCGGGCTCTCTCTCTCCCTCGTATGCACTGGGGCATGCACAAAGCATCGATCAATGTCAATAAAAAAAATCAGGGACTTTTAAAAAACGCCGTGGTACGTGGACAAATAGGTAAAAAGCAGGACTGTCCCACCAAAAGTGGGGCATCTGGTCACCTTATCCTAGAACCAGAAGGGCCACTCAATCTTGTCAGAATTCAGCTGCAGTCTGTTATTCCTCATCTGGACTTTCACAGCCTCCAGGCATCAGGATAACAGTTCCATCTATAATATTGCTTAATTTGCCAAAGCGGAGATGTATAGTTTGGTACCATCAGCATACTGATGTTACCATGCCTCATGGTGATGTCTCAGCAGCCTCATGTAGGTATTAAATGAAAGAGGAGAAAGCACCAACCGATGTAGTAATGCAAAGAGTGGGACTTTTGTCCAATTATGACCATCTGGCATTGAACGTGAAGAAAGGATGTGAACTCACCTCCAATCCTGAATTGATCCAGAAAGATATGGTCATTGGTATCGAAAGATGCTGAGAGGTCAGACAGGGCAAGGATGAATGCACAATCTCTATCCTACCCAGAGATAATTCAAAAGCATAAACATTGGTGCTTTTATCTCATATCCATGCCTTAATCTTTGTATATTTCATTGTCAAAGAGCTTTGAGGAGTTTTGGCATTTGTATTGTGTGGATTTACAGCTGCCTTACCTGCTCCTTTGTTTTGGCACCCTTCAGCATCAAAGGGCTTTTGGGTGAGAGTAATTTGACTCCACTCGGGGCTGGTGTTTCAAGACTGTTTACAAACTTGATTTATTCCTACTGGTTGTGTGTTTGAAACTTATTCTGAACTCACTGGGGGCTAATTGCCAATAGCCCGGCATAACATTCCTTGGACATGGGAAATGAGTTGAAATGCAATTACTAATGAGTACTGTTCAACCTAATGGGGTTTTCTTTTAAACAAAACTACTTAGGACTGAGGTCCACCTCAGACTGGTTGGTAAAAATGGACTCCTATTTCATATTCTAACTGGATAACATGCAGGAAAGGAGGGTAAAAAAAGATGTTGGCCACAATTTTGGGATTGCAGCCCCACTCCTTTCTTTTACACCCAGAAACTCATTTAAAAGAGGCAGGTCTTCAATTACATGGCTGTGGTAAACACCTTGAGTTGTTCTGAAGCCTGTGGACACTCAGTTTCTAAGGAATAAGCCATGTTTAAGTAAGTACAGTCTTATTAGCATTTCACTTGGTAGATTTCAAAGGTGTGTCTCTTTCCTAGTGCATCTCTTTCTGAACTGACAGAGCCATTCTTTCCCTTGTGGGAATATTTTGACTCCTGCTGAGACTCTGTTAGAAAGACAACAATGCACTGATTCATTGTCATGCTCCCAGAAAAACTAGAAGCTGAATAACAATGTTTAAAATGGGGATCGGTGAGTTATTGTAAAACACAAAGAAATAGACAGTAGTTGTAGTAGAATGTTAGTAGTTATAGTATACTCCTAATGCTCTACCTCATATTTACATAGATTTACATGAAAAGAAGCAAAAGGGTGAACTTAAGCTGATCATAAAAGCTACTCAGAGTCTAACTGCAGGTAGTTCTTATCTTACTAGAGCTTGCCCATCATGGTCATAACTTGTGATGATCATAAAATGGTTGATTTTATGAATTTTTTTTGCTTCAGTCATGAAATGAATGTGATTGTTGTAAACTAGTTATTATGGTTACTAAGCAAATACCATGGTTCGTAAGCAAATCAATGCTTTGCATAGGATGGGATTTTGCTGGAAATTGAAAATAAATGCTAATTTTCAGCATAACTGTCATAAAGCATGGTCATGTGACCATGGGATTCTAGAAACAAGCCATAAATGTGGACTGGTTATCGAGCAGCCAAAGTTTGGTCATAGGACTGTGGGGAAAGGGAAAACCATTGGACCTTCAAATCCAGGGCCTAAATAATCCCAAGGAGATTCATCATAACTTAAAAAGGTACTAAGTGACCAGTCATAAATCAAGGACTACTTTGTAGATTTATTTTCCGTATCTGCCAAGAATGTAGAATGCTTGACTGGCTGATATGACTAAACAAACCTACTTATTTAATCTGTTTAAGGAAATGATTATTTACTCAGCTTTTATTTATCTAAGTTAAAACTCTTCTGTTAGTCTGAAGTAGACAAGTTAGTTAGACACTCTCCTGTTTAATTAGCAATTGCACCTTGATATGATTTGTCTGTATACTATGTGTCATATAATAACCATTTAGCATTGTAACTAAATTAGTAAAAGTTAATCTTTTATACTTGTAACCACAAGAAAATTGTTATAAAAAATAAACCACAAATCCAAGAAAGGCAGAGAGCTTTTGAACATGGGGACAGTTCTGCTCGGAGATATCTCTTCCTAATTAGGACAAGCTTTGCTCAAGAAATCATGTCTCTGTGTCTATGATTCCTACATTACTCCTATATGTAGGGAAGCTAAGACTGATGGAACATTAAGACAACTACGTACCTAACCTGGGAAGACCCCTTGCAGGTATTCTGTACGTGAGCATGCCCATTTTATTTTTATGACCCTGTTAATACCTTTCTTTATGGTGGGGACAGAGAGACTGAGTTTACTGGCCAGATGTTCTTTCTGATGCCTACACAGAGTTCGCAGCAGATGTTTTCTCTTTGCACCCTGATAGAAAAACATCTGTCACTGCCGGGGATTGAACTCTCAAACTTCCTAGTGAGAATCCTCTAGGCCCCTATATTACTCATACATGTGTATGCCCATAAATATGCATAAAACACAAATGTACACCCAATACTTACTGCTCCAGAGCAATTGTGTTAGTGATCCTTACTGTTGTAAACACATACATTTGTCTCAAATATGGTTGATAGAGAACCATGAGTACTATCTTATCGTGCTTGTTGAGAAAAAAGTGCACTATGAATTCAAAGAGGTTCGCTTTCAGCAGAGTGGATGTAAAATTGCTAGCAGTATTTTCTCTGGAGACTTTTATTACAACTGGGATTTTTAAAGAGTGCCCTTTGCAGTCAACTTGTTAAAAATAAGCTAATGTAAGATGAATCCTTTTCGAGCTCTATTCCACTCATTGTTCAATATTACAAAGGATGAACCAATTTTCATAATACAGTATAAATGTTTCAGCTTCTTCCCTCTCTACTGTCATATAATTCCTTACTTATTTCATGACACAGAACAACTAGTATGTGTAGTCCTCAATTTACGATCATAATTCCTTTGTGTGTCCGATCACACTTGGCCAATAGATGAATTCTAATTCTAATTCTAATTGGGACGGGAACATCTGTTGCTAAGTGATGTGATTGTGACCTTTTGGCCAAAGCCATTAAGCAAATCTTGTCAATAGTGAGTGAGAATCCAGCTTGCCCCATTGTCAAGAACCCCTGGGAAGGTTGCAAATGGCAAATACATGTTACTGAGTGCCACACCCATTATAAAAATAGGCTAGATTCCAAGAACACAAATTTTGTGATTGCAAGGATGCTGTGATGATCATAAGTGCCAGAACCAGTCATAAGTCATTTTGTTTCAGTGCCATTGTAACCTTGAATGGTAGTTACAGAAATGGTCATAATTTGAGGACTACATATATAGCGTAATTGAATGAACAAATCATGACTTCATTATTAAAGCTCCAACCTTTTTTTAAAACATTGAACATTAAAAAGGAGCAGGACTTTAGAATCACCGTACTATTTTGACTTTTAGGACCATCCCAAGGTTACTCTAATTGCTAACTGTTTATTAGACTTAAGAGTTCAGTGGCATCCTTACAGATAAATGACTATCCATGTACCATATTTATTTTTAATGTAAACATTAAAAGAGAGAATTACCAAGCCAATTCTAATATACTGAATAAAATGGTATTAAATAGGATAAATTTGGAAGCTTTGTATAAGCCTTCCTATGATTATAAGCATAGCTTTTACTGAGTATTTGCATACTATGCGTTAATATAATGTGATTTTACTTATTCATATTTTATTCTTCAGATTTAATAACTTTTCTAAATTTGTGAAACATTAAATTGCAAAATGCAAAGCAACAACAAGCCCGCAACAGTAGTAATGACATTTCATGTTATTAAAATGTATGCCCACTAATTATTGATCTGATGCTGTTCTATATAAAGGTGGCGTGCTTGGTTGCATAGAAATATTCAAGATCATTAATATACATGTGTTATTTTGCTGAGCCTGAATTGGAAGTGCTAGATTATTCCTATTGTCTAACAAATTAGGAAATGTGACAGCTAATGCCATGTTGCCCTGATATATGATTTCTTTCCCTGTCTTCTTATTAATTTCTGTCAAATTAAAACTAAAATACCATTGCAAACCTTGAAAAACGTAATATGAAAATCAAATATGAATAGCTATTACAAAAATATAGTACTCTCAATTGCGGAAGGAGGGGGAAAAGAGAGAGAGAGAAAGAGAGAGAGAATGAGAGAGGGTGGAGGAGGTGGAGGGAGGGAGGGGAGGGAGAGAGAAAAAGAAAGAAAGAAAGAGTTTAATTAAGATAACCATGGAACTTATAACATTCATAACATTCAAAATCCTAATTTGAATGAAAAGAGAGAGAGAGAGAAGAAAATGAATGAATGAATGAATGAATGAAGGAAGGAAGGAAGGAAGGAAGGAAGGAAGGAAGGAAGGAAAAGGTTTAATTAAGATAACCATGGAACTTATAACATTCATAACATTCAAAATCCTAATTTGAATGAAAAGAGAGAGAGAAGAAAATAAACGAATGAAGGAAGGAAGGAAGGAAGGAAGGAAGGAAAAGGTTTAATTAAGATAACCATGGAACTTATAACATTCATAACATTCAAAATCCTTGAGATGACCTTTCTACTCTCCTTATTTCACCAAATATCACAAGCAATGTTTTTTCCCATTCCGGCAACCTTCAGGATACATAGATCTTGATATTACTTTGGAGCTGCTATGCTATAGAGGCCTCTGTAAATAATTGATGACATATAGCCCATTCATTGTGAAATTCTGAAGAGTCTTAATACTAGGAGAGCACATACATCTTTAATGCATTTTGTATAACTCAAAGTTAACCTTTAGAGAAGGTACATGCTTCTTTTGTATGGATCCCTAAATCAGCTTTTCTAATCTAACACTGGATAATCACATATCCCTCTCTTAGCAGTAGCCAAACTCAGGCTGTGAGGTTGACTTACAAATATAAAGCATAATGCAACCTGATAGAGTATGCAAATAGGTTTAAATATTTTTTATTAATTGTTTTTTTAAAAAAATATATTTTGTAGTGGTTTTTGCACATACATAACACAATACAAACAACATACAACAGTACTCTCTGCATGTGTTCCCATCACCCGACTAAACATACATTCCCCACCACCCATTGGGGGGGGGGTTCAAATATTTACAAGTATATATATTCTGTTATTTCCTCAGCTCTGATTTGCATTTATTTACAATTCAAAGAGTGATTGGAGTTTATTATTATTACTTTTATATGTTTAGTAAAATTTGCAACGAAAAGGTGAAAAATAAACTCCAATATTTTTTATTAATTGTGTAATAATCAGATTCAGTTACACTGGTGTGGGTTTTTTTAAATTATTTTTGTTACACTAGCCATTTATCTGATCACTATCTCAGTATTTCACAAAATATTTGAAATTACTGATGCCATAAAATATCGTTTGTTCACTGGATGAAATTCTCAGATTCTCCTACTGATAGCTGAACAAATTAAACAGACTGGCTGAATGAAGTGACATGAGCAGCTGAATAAAACGAGAAAGCCTACCCAAGGAAATGCAAAATCTAACCAACTAATGCAATTACTGAGACAGATCACACTCTTTATGGTTAGAAACAGGGCTAACAACGAACACAAATTATTTCTAAGCCATCCCACTCCTGAAATACTCTGGCTGGCAAGCAAAATAATGAATTAAAATAGAGTACAATTAATACATTAACAAATTCAAAGCATCATGGTGCCCTATCCACATTGACATAAATCAAAGGTTTGATCTAATAACATTATTTTAAACCCTTCCAAGAGTGAATCCCACTCCCTTCTAGCACTGAAGATGCTACATAGTCAGGCCTGAGTGGGTTCTAACTTACCTCACTGATGGTTTGCTTCCTCCCACAGTGCATGGGTATGCCGCATAAGCACATCTGCACGCACAATGGCAATTTTTTTAAAAAAAATCTCCCCAAAATGCCAAAATCAAGATGGTGACAACATGCACAGTGCTGGAAACTCGGCTTCTGCGCATGTGCAGAAGAAAAAGAACCCGGAAAAAATAAAAAAAAATACACACACCCCAAAAAGCCAAAAACAAGATGGCTACAGCATGTACGGTGCCAGAAACTCAGTCTCTGTGCATAAAGAAAAAGAAAAAGAAAAAAAATGGGGAAAAAATCCCCCCCACACAAAAAAAATCTTTAAATTTTTTTTCCATTTAAAAAAAAAAGATGGCGGCGCCCATGGACTGGCACTAACCAAACCGGTTCTGTGACATCATTGTAACATCACCAGCGGATTGCTTCCAGTTTAAGTGAACCGTTCCGAACTGGGAGGAATCTACCTCTGTAGTCAGGTAATAAACTGTCTACAAGAAAACCATCAAGTTCAGAGAGCCCCAACAACTCCATAGCACTGTTTTAACCTGGCCAAGGGAGTATGAGCTATATTTATTTATTCATTCATTCATTTTCATTCATTCATTCATTCATTCATTCATTCATTCATTCATTTATTGGAGCGGCTAACAGCAACAATAAAACAGTGTACAATAGTAATCTAATACTAAAAACGATTAAAAACCCATTAATATAAAAACCATACATACATACATACATACATACATACATACATACATACATACATACATACATACATACCATGCATAGAATTGTAAAGGCCTACGGGGAAAGAGGATCTCAATTCCCCCATGCCTGACGGCAGAGGTGGGTTTTAAATAGCTTACAAAAGGCAATTCTAATCTCTGGGGGGAGTTGGTTCCAGAGGACCGGGGCCGTCACAGAGAAGGCTCTTCCCCTGGGTCCTGTCAAGCGACATTGTTTAGTTGACGGGACCCGGAGAAGATCCACTTTGTGGGACCTAACTGGTCGCTGGGATTCATGCAACAGAAGGCGGTCCCTGAGATAATATGTATATTCAAGGGAATAAAGTTCTATAAAATGAGAGCTTCTACAGAGAAAAATTGCCACTTTGTCTCCTCCCCTGTCCTCCAGAAAAGAAGAGACACTTAGCAGGCTATCTCATGATGACCAGACTGGATGGACATATTCTATTCTGGCAACTCATATGCTTGGTATAACTTGGTGCTGTTTGTTTAACAAGCAGCATCTGAATTGGGACTGGAAGTCTTTGGTAACTGGTGCAACTACTATAAAATTTGTATTACTGTACACTGATGAGACTGAATCACTAATACTCTAATCACTGTGTTTCACAGGTTGCAGGTTCCAAGTCATTTCAAAAGGCTGCCAAATACAGATTAAGTTCCTGATTCAACTAGGGCAGTATTTCTCAAATAATGGGGTGGGTCCTCCTGGGGGAGTGCCGAGCGATGCCAGGGGGTGGATGACCCCATGGACTGTGTTTTTCCCCCTGCAAGGAGTAGGGTTTTTTTGCACCGAACAATAGCACACAGCACAGAATAAAAGATATGAAGTGCATATAATAAACCCTTAAAAGACACCATGGAAAAATATTTAACAGGGATGAAGAGAAAGGAGGAGAGAGACAGAGATAATGAGACAAATGTAAGTCTCCTGAAAGCTAACACGAGGAAATAGGACAAAGTGTATGTAGCGCTTGGCTTCACAGTGACTATTGTGGGAGACAAGGAAAGACTGGTATGTTTACTGTGTCTAAAAATGTTGGCAGCAGACAGCATGAAGCCAAATAAATTAAGCATCACTCAAACATATTACATCCTAATCTCGCTGATAAGTTGCTTGAGTTTTTTCAGCGAAAATGTGTTGAATATTGCAAACAGTCAACCCGGCAGAGAGTTTGTTTGTTTGTTTATTTATTTATTAGATTTGTATGCCGCCCCTCTCCGTAGACTCATTGGTGGGGGCGCAAAATGTTTTCTTCTTCCTAGACGAGGGCATAACAGAAAATAATTGAGAAACACTGAACTAGGACAATTGAGTGAATTCAACTGGATGGATTTCAGACAACAATATCCCCATCTTTGCCCATAAGAGTTTCAGTAAAACTGTAGATGACCAGGCTGAGCCTAGGGGAGAGGTCACGCGCATCAATCTCAAGTCCCTTCACACCCACAAGTGATCTAAGTCCAACCCATCTTAAATTCCATTGACTCTAATCTACCACCAATTTGCTTTAGTTCAGATTTTTGTACAGAGCTTCAGCTTGCAATAAATCCTTATATTCATTTGCACTGCCTGGGTTTCCTGATTTCTGGGGTTGACAAAAGCTCTCTCTTAGCCCAATCCACTTCACAGAGTTGTGGGGGGAAATGGGAGGAGGAAGGAGTATTAGATATGTTCACGACCTTGAGTTATCTATAAAAATAGTCAGTGGGTGATATAAACTTCTTAAAGATGCACACAACTCAGCCTGTCCATCCATCACAATAACATTTGTGCACTTGATCTTATTGCAATTCACCCTCATATTTCCCAGGCAATTAAAGGCCAAAGTACACAAGCATTTGCTCATTGGGATCCACCTATGCCCACCTCCCATCTTTTAATTCTTATGGTCGCAACATCAGCCTTCATTTCCTCACTTAGAAGGAATAAATCTCCCAGCCATTTCTGTCCTTGCCTGCTCCTACTTACCATAACACCACAATGTGAAAATATCTCTGTTTGTCTGCCTGTTAGACACAATCAACAACACTGCTTCTAACCTACTTCAGTCATTCACTCAATCACCTCACATATATTCTCTATTTCTCCACTTCACATACTATACCCCCCAGCTTTCCTGAGACTTATGGATCTAGCTTTCATACATATCAACAATCACCTATCCCCCCCCCCGTACTATCCCTCCAATGGAGTGTGAGAAGCATCTTCTATCTATACACAGACGTTGTGACTTTATTTAAAAATGAAAAGAATCTGACTATTTTTTAAGTAGCTATGCATCATTCATTATCTCAATTGAAGCCCAATGTTACAATACAATTACGGCATTAGTTTAACACAGTGTAGGTGGATTTGACAGACAGGAACAATTTTAAAATCAATTCAAATTATTTAATTGTCACAAAAGAAAGATCTTTCCCCTCCAGGGGAAAACAGGAAGAGAGATTACTAATTTATAGTCCTTTGGTTTCCTGGGCAGATATTAACTTGTATCAGTAATATTTATGGCACCAAAAAAAATAAACTGGTAATTAATATAAGTAACGCACTCTTGGCATAATATGGCCTTACACAATAGTGCTGTCTAACTCCTTGCCATCAGATTTACGAGTCTTCAAAGATGCTCCAACATAGATAGAACCAAGTCTTGCCAAATCAGTTCTTAGGAATGATGGTAGGTGATACCTTATCTAAAGTTGGCCCAGAAATTACTGACTGCCATAGTTAGTTCAACAAACAAGAGGGAAGTCAAATCTGAGAACATCCTTAGGGTCTCATTTCAAATATTGTTCGGTTAAGATTCTAGGAGTAAACAAACTTTGCAGATTGAGAAAAGTATGCAATATTTAATTTCTAATGAAATCAAGTGTGTTATATAACAGTATGAATCACTGAGAAAGTTCTGAGAATTAAATTAGTATTTCGGTCTTAAAGAAGTAGTAAACCCATCACAGATAAAGAGATCAAAATAGAAATAAACTGGTAAGGAAAGTATGCATTTCCTGCATAGGTATTTTTATCATAGATGGGTGGGCTATTAATTTTCTCAAGGGACCACATGAGAAACTGACACTGTTGCGGAAGGCTGCCGGAGTGTCTCAACCGCCCGTAATTGCAGGGTAATTAGTCCAAGAAGACACACACCACACGATAAAAGGAAGACCCAAAAGGTTTTATAAACAGAAAAACAGAAACAGCTCCCTTTTTAAATGTCAAAGGGATTTTGTGGTACACACAAGGCACAGGTTAAATGCAATCCAATTGCTCACCCAATAACTGGGAAATTGAGTCCAATTCTAAAGTCCAGAGAGTCCACACACAATCTTGAACAGCACAAAAACCACGATCTTGATGAAACAATGAATCAGATAAACTGCCATGAGGCTAAAACACCAGGCTGCACTTTTATCTGTAGCACTAATTACAGCAGCCCCACCCAACCACAGGTGGCCTCATTTTCTCTTGTAATAATCCTTCAGTTGTTGTCTGCTATGCATCACTCTACGCATGCGTGGATGTGTCATTAATTCTTGTTCAGAATCCAGGGATGATACAGATGATTGATCTCCTCCTGGGCTGTCTGCCAACTCCCCTCTTCCCTGTCACTCACGCTTCCTTGGTCAGAGGAGGCTTCGTCGGCAGATTCCATCAGGAGCAAAACAGGCCTGTGCCATGTGGATGTTTCCCCCACATCCACCTGCACATTCCTTGGGGCAGGAGCTGGGCCAGAGCTAACCACAACATATATATTATATATATAAGATATGAATATGGATATGAATATGGATATAGACATGGATATGCCACAGATACAGATATAAAATAAAACTAAAGCTGAAAAAGTTGTTAATGTCCATTGGAAATTTCTATGGTATCAAAAAGGACAATGTTATAAAGCAGGGGTGGGCAATTAATTTTGCCATGGAGCCGCATGAGAAATTGGGATGGTCTTAGAGGGCCGGACTAATATAATTAACTCAGTTCTACCCAATACTGTAAAGACCCAGACCGTGGCCTGACCTAAACACCCAGACCCACTCTATAGACCCCTAATTATTTGTTTTACGGCAACATGGTGCACCACAGTCACTGCACTGGAATGTTTGCATGGTTTCTGTACTCGGCCACTCTCGGTGGGAGGTTGGGGTCCGCTACAGTGTGAGGATGAAAGAGCTCACCACGTTTTCTGGGACTCCTCCAGTTCCTGGTTTCCTCATGATTCATGAGGAAAGCAGGAACCGGAGGAGTCCAGGGAGACGCGGTGAGCTCTTTCATCCTCGCACTGCACGGACCGGTCACAGATAGTGGTCAGTCCGGTCACAGACAGCGGGTGGATCGGATGCGGACCATGGGCCGCCCCTTACCCATGTCTGTTATAAAGTATTATTTTATTCTTTTGTATTTTTTTTCCCTAGAGTTTCTTTATACCAAACTTTATGGTCAGACCTACCAATGTACCCAGAAAAGATAAGCAGAAAGAGGAAGAAAAGTTTATAAACATGAGCACAGTAAAGTGTGTGTGTGTGTGTGTGTATGTGTGAAAGAAGACAGAGCATATGTATGTGTGTGTGTTGTGTGTATACACACAGAGACACTTTTGCAAATCCTACCCAACATGTTCTCCTTGCCAAAGATAATTTGCAAAACAAATTGGCAAAGGAGAAAGGGAGAAGAAAAACTGCAATAAATTGTTTAAATATGTTTAAGCGTTCTTTGATACCTCCATCTGGATTTAGAACTCATAAGTACGAGGAAATTTCAAAGGTTTACAACTTTGAACTAAGAAATGTCATGGGAATTCTGTATGCATAGTTTAAAATATCACCATTACTTTATACTGCATTACATTAAGGTGGCGCAGTGACTCGGCAGTTAAGACTTTGGAAAGCTACAAGCCCAGTTTCGAGACCGGAGTACCACGTGATGGGGTGAGCTCGCCCAGTTCTTGCAGTGAAAAGGAGGGCCAGGGGGGGACTTGGTAGCAGTATACAGGTACTTGAGGGGTTGCCACAGAGAGAAGGGATTTCCAGGGCACCAGTGGGAGAGACGAGGAGCAACGAATGGAAATTGACCAAGGAGATATTCAACCTGGAAATAAGAAAGAACTTCCTGGTGGTGAGGGCGATCAACCAGTGGAACGGCCTGCCAGTGGAGGTTGTGAACGCCCGAACACATGACACATTCAGAAAGAGACTGGACTGCCATATGACTGGGGTGGCGTAGGGTCGCCTGCTTGAGCAAGGGGTTGGACTAGATGACCTGCAAGGTCCCTTCCAACTCTAATAATAAATAAATAAAACCTAGCAGTTTGAAAGCATGCAACTGTGAGTAGATAAATGGGCTTCACTTCGGTGGGAAGGTAACAGCGCTCCATGATGTCATATTGGCCATATAACTAGGGAAATATCTTTGGACAGTGATGGCCCAATGGCTTTGAAACTGAAATGAGCACTGACCCCTATAACTGGCAATGGCTGGTGGAGTAAAGTCCTCAGAGGCTGTTTACCCTTTACCTTACATTTATTATTTTACCCATTCCTTCTCTTCTTGCTTTTGCAATTTCCAAATTTGGAAAAACAATTTTAATGCTTTTCGAATTTGAATCCAGTGATCTTCAGCACATCTATATGGGGAATTCACCTGCAACACGGGAGACATTTTCAGAAGCCCTCATTCAGTTGGAGATATTCCCCAGTGCTAATGTGTGAATCCCAAAGAAGATGCTATGTTTAAGGTGAAGAGTTCTTTCACAAGCTTACAAATCTTCTCTTATTAGCCATGGTCCCAATACAGTACACTCTAATTCTGTCAAAAGGGGAAAAAAAGGAAAGCAAATAAAACAGAAAATAGCTCAAATAAATGTAGTTTCAGTTATACAAATTGTTGTGTCCAGAGGACAGTTAGGCCTTGTACCCGCCCCACATTCCTTGGGCGGGAAAATACTGCAAGGTGATTGGTTGGCTCAGCCTGGCAGCCCGGCTTATATATAGGTGCCAGGCACGGCCATGTTTGTCTGGTTTCTGTTCTGTAACCCGTTACCTCTTGTTCAATAAAGAATTGTTCTTACCCATTGATTGCAGTCCTTCATCCAGTAAGGATTTAACACAGATCATATGAATAATTAAACAACAGCATATAATTAAGAAGTGGCTCATTCAAAATAAATACTGGATGGCAAAAAGGACCAAATTTTACACTCTGAAGGAGAGTAAGTAAATTATTGTCCCATCAACGGTAGGAAATATCCTTTATCTAAGGAAGTGAGCCAATCCACAACAGGGAACACAACCAGGGAAATCTCTAATCTATTGCCTATTTTGATTCTTTCGCTTTATATTTCACATGCATCTTTCCTGCTTATACATCTGAGCAAATATTTTCCCCTGGCTGCTGGTGGTAGTTGTGTCTCACAATGTTGCAGCCTCATACTAGATTATTAACATATTTATTACATTACTGGAAACAAATGTGCTTGGGATATATTAAAAATTCATTCAAGCATTGTAACCAGCATCAATACTTTTTGGTTGGATAGGGACCAACTATAATGGAAGGTGAAAAATGTTCTTGGTCTTTTGTCACCTAGGAAAAACAAAATGGCAACAGCTGTTACAGTTCACATATTAAAATGTTCCATCTTCGGAAACTAAAATGGATATGAATTGAATTTGACTTGTTTTTTAAAAATTGAGAATATTAGATATACGAGGACAGATTAAACATCTGAGAAAAATATGAAACACACTGCATTAATAATAGTAGGACATGCCGCAAATCATTAATAGATTTAGAAAGCATGCTAGAAATTTTATAAATGTGTAATACTGAAGCCACTTGCCAATGAATCCATGGTGAAATATGCAAAGCAGATCTTTTAACTAAAATGAATGAAGTGTTTAAAAAACATTATTCTAATTCCACATTAAAAAATATGTATACCTGGGATCCTCAGTCTAAAAGAGAAACTGCAACAAATGTGATAGTGACGTTAATATTCTCCTCTGTTATTTATTTCACTGCTAAAATTCCTAGGATTATTGTGTTAGAATAAACAAGAGGCTTTTCAAATAAATAAAGAAGGTTGTTAATCTTTGAATGTCCAATTTCACTTCACATGCTCCTCATGTGTGCCAGGTTTTATTGGTGAAATTTATTTATTTTATTATTTATTAATTAGATTTGTATGCCGCCCCTCTCCACAGACTCGGGGTGGCTAACAACAATAATAAGACAATGTAAACAAATCTAATATTAAAAAAAAATCTAAAAAACCCCAATTTAAAGAACCAATCATACATACAAACATACCATGTATAAATTCTATAAGCCTAGGGGGAAGGGAAAATTTCAATTCCCCCATGCCTGACGGCAGAGGTGGGTCTTAAGACGTTTATGAAAGGCAAGGAGGGTGGGGGCAATCCTAATCTCCGGGGGGAGCTGGTTCCAAAGGGTCGGGGCCGCCACAGGGAAGGCTCTTCCCCTGGGTCCCACCAGACAACATTGTTTAGTCGATGGGACCCGGAGAAGGCCAACTCTGTGGGACCTAACTGGTCGCTGGGATTCGTGCGGCAGAAGGCGGTCCCGGAGATATTCTGGTCCGATGCCATGAAGGGCTTTATAGGTCATAACCAACACTTTGAATTGTGACCAAAAACTGATCGGCAACCAATGCAGACTGCAGAGTGTTTGTGTGACATGGGCATACCCTCTCAGAGTTCAAAGGATGAGGAGTGGAAACTGGGACTGTCTGACAGGAAAGGCACACCAGGGGCTCAGGATGATGTTTTAATGTGGGGCTTCCAGGCGTTGGGAGACGGGGTCGACCAGACAGAAATCTGCCTCCCTGCAACAGACTCAAGGGAGGATTGGCTGCTGACTAGCAGTGGTGCTGATAGGCAGCCGATATCCTCTGAATGAAGAAGAGCTGCCTACTTATGCTTCACTCGATATTATGCATGATCAATATGAACTTATAATATGCATTAGTGGTTAAAAAAAACACCCTAAGACTAGTTTAGTTTCAAAATAGTCTAATGATCACCATTAGTGTGGACCTGAAAGCAACATTTTCTTTCTCATATTGTTTAATTGAGTTTTCCTGGAAATAAATACTACAGGTATCAGGTTCTATAGAGATCATTAAAGATGGATACATACATGATTTTCAGTTCTGATAGTAATTTCCTATTTAGGGCAGTATAATAAAACAGGAAGTGCATCAACAATATAAACTTGTAATATACATCAGCGGCAGGTGGGATTGACGCTTCTGCCACTACCAGTGCGCTGTGCATGCAGTTTTATGTCTGTGGCATGTGTACACATGCATCTGAGTGAGATTTTGCTTCTGCGCATGCACAAAAGCAGCATAATTTTCGCTACCGATGCAGCGTCCTGATCCGTACTGGTAGCAACCCGCTAGTGATCAGCGGTAAAAAAAAAAAGGAAGACTAGCTTAGTCTCAAAATAGTCTAATGATCACTATTAGTGTAGACCTGAAAGCAACATTTTCTTCCAATACAGTGGTACCTCTACTTATGAACTTAATTTGTTCCGTGACCAGGTTCTTAAGTAGAAAAGTTTGTAAGAAGAATCAATGTAAAAGCAAATAATGCATGCAATTGGGGGAACCACAGGGAGAGTGGAAGCCCTGTTTCCTTCCAGGAGATTCCTAGAGAGGCCCCGTGAAGTCTCCTCCCTGCCTTTTCTGGCCCTGTTTCCTCCCAGGAGATTCCTAGAGAGGCCCCGCAGAGGCTTCTCCCTGCCTTTTCTGGTTACAGCTTCGGAGGCTCGGGTTTGTAAGTAGAAAATGGTTCTTGAGAAGAGGCAAAAAAATCTTGAACACCAGGTTCTTACCTAGAAAAGTTCATAAGTAGAGGCCTTCTTAGGTAGAGGTACCACTGTATTGTGTAACTGAGTTTTCCTGGAAATAAGTACTACAGCTATCAGCTTCCTCTAGAGATCGTTAAAAATGGGTACATACCTGATTTTTAGTTCTTATAGTAATTTCCTATTTAGGGCAGTATAATAAAACAGGAAATGTATGAATGACCGCTTAATATAATATCTCTATCATATGTTCTTCTGGTAAAACGTTTTATTCTATTATGGCTGCATTTCAAGAAGATTAAAACTATGCCCGCTTTTTTTTTTACATGGAAGAGGTTTCCAGTAAAAGCTTCCATAATATATTTATGACATATCTTATACTCTCTCTAATGTGCCATCTAACTATGCAATCCCATTAAGTCGTAGAACCTGAAATGTCCACGAATTTGATTAGAGGGAGGGGAATCGGGAGCTTTGTACATATGCCTCTTTAATAGGATTTTCTTTGGAACTAATCAGATAGGAACTTATTACTGAAAGCTAAGATTATTTTTCCAAGAAATATGTGTACCATCAGGATCTGAAATTTGAGCCTCAATTGCATCTTTCCATCCCCTGCTTAGGTTTACACATAACTCTATTAGATTTGCTGATGACATAATGAAATGACACTGTTGTGGCCAGATCGCAGAGGGCTGTTACTGTTTTATTACAGAACATCCCTGGTGCCTCAAGTAGACAGACTCAAAATTAGAAATGTTAGACGGGAGAGCTTAAATGCCACAATTTGGGGGAATGGGATATGTCTCTGTTTTTATATAGGCTTTAGCTCAACATTTGTTCTTTGGCACTTGATATTTATGCCAATCTTCTGCTTAGTTGACAAAGACTTTACAGCTGCCTATAAAAGTTTTTAATACATTCATATCCCTCCTTGTCCCTTTCTGTGATGAGTGTCAGTCAATGTCTCTTCCCTGAGTTAAATATCATAAAATCATAATAATGCTTATGAATTTCTCTCCCTGTTGAGTCCTGAGTGCCTAAGAGTTTTATATTTTCATGAAGTGCATGTTGAACCTTTCAAACACAAGCAGTCTTCAACTTGGAATCACTGAACTGTGTGACTACCATGGAAATCTAATACAGGTTTGGTATTAATACAGTGGTACCTCGACATACAAGTTTAATTCGTTCCAGATCCGAGCTCGTAAGTCGATCAACTCGCATCTCGAATGAATGCCTTTAGACTTTGTTTTTTGCGCCGAGATAACCGGAAGCAAGGAGATTCTTGCGCCATCTAGTGGAAGCTCAGCTCATATCCCGAATTTGAGCTTGGGTGTTGAACAGAAATTTCACTCGCGTTGCGGCTCGTAACTTGGAATACTCGCATGTGGAGCAGCTCGTATCTAGAGGCACTACAGTATTACCAAAGAGTTTAACTTCTCATGAGATAGGAATGGCAATATGTTTAGAATTATTTATATTCTATAGAGCAGTGATGGCAAACCTTTTTTTCTTCAGGTGCCGAAAGCACGTGTGTATGTGCTATTGTGCATGCGCGAGTGGCCACACCCATAATTCAATGCCTGGGGATGGGGGAAATGGCCTCCCACGCCCCTCCGGAGGTCCTCTGGAGGCCTAAAACAGCCCATTTTCCAATCTCTGGTGGACCCAGTAGTCCCGTTTTTCACCATTCCCAGGTTTCAGAGGCAAAAAAGGCCTCCCCCACCCCCCTGGAGACTCTCTGGAAACCAAAAATGCCCTCCCAGAGCCTCCGAGTGAGCTGAAAATCAGCTGGCTTGCACGGACATGCACATTGGAGCTGAGCTAGGGTAACGGCTTATGCGCTATACGTTCACTGTGCCATACGTTCACCCTCACTGCTATAGAGCCAAACCTCACTTTTAAATAACTAGGTAAGTTGTTATAAGAATTCCTTTCCCCCGCAAATCCCTCAGCTGTACAGAGGTGTCAAACTTGAGGGCTGCATCAAGAGTTGTGTTTGACCAGGGGGGGGGCACATGGCCAGGGGTGGACATGGCCAGCTCAACATCACTCGTGTTGGGATAACTTGTGGTAGCCTGGGCAAGACTGGGGGGATTCATTGTCTCCAGTGGAGGAAGGCAAGATCAGAGAGAGCTCCATTTTTTACTCTGACAGCCTCCTGTAGCCCTCTGCCAGAGAAGATAGAGCTCAGTGTTCACTGGCAGAGGGCAGCAGGAGGCTCTCCTGTGGCTCTCCTTCAGTTCTCTGTGCACGGCTCTTCTGAGCTTTGTCTTGTTTTTGACTGCGACGGCCTTCAGCAACCCTCTACCACTAGTGAACATGGACTTCTAGTTTCACTTGCAGAGATAACACAGACTGGTCCTGTGCTGTTTCCAGGGTGGCCCCATGGGTCAAATCTAAGCACCCCACAGATTCAGCCCGCAGGCCATGAGTTTGACACCCCTGCTCTAGTATATCATGTCTTCATATGAAAACAACATTAAAATAAATTAGAATAAGAATATTTCATTTATTTATTTATTTATTTATTAGATTTGTATGCCGCCCCTCTCCGTAGACTCGGGCGGCTCACAGCAATAATAAAAATAATGTATAACAAATCTAATATTTAAAATATCTAAAAAACCCTTATTTAAAAAGCAAGACATACACACAAACATACCATGCATAAACTATATAGGCCTGGGGGAGATGTCTCAATTCCCCCATGCCTGATGGCAGAGGTGGGTTTTGAGGAGTTTACAAAAGGCAAGGAGGGTGGGGGCAATCCTAATCTCCGGGGGGAGCTGGTTCCAGAGGGTTGGGGCTGCCACAGAGAAGGCTCTTCCTCTGGGTCCCGCCAGACGACATTGTTTAGTCAACGGGACCCGGAGAAGGCCGACTCTGTGGGACCTAACCGGTCGCTGGGATTCATGCGGCAGGAGGCGGTCCCGAAGATATTCTGGTCCGGTGCCATGAAGGGCTTTATAGGTCATAACCAACACTTTGAATTGTGACCAGAAACTGATCGGCAACCAATGCAGACTGTGGAGTTTTGGTGTGACATCGGCATACCTAGGGAAGCCCATGATTGCTCTCGCAGCTGCATTCTGCATGATCTGAAGTTTCTGAACACTTTTCAAAGGTAGCCCCATGTAGAGAGAATAGAATAGAAAGTTTATTATTTTATTTATTTATTTGTCAAGTACATATTTGGTAATAGACATAGATATAACATTACTTATATACATAAAATGGGTTCATATAAAAGGGACTGTTTGGACAGGGACAGTAGGCATGCTGGTGTGCATATGCATGCCCTTTATTGACCTCTTAGGAATGGGTTGAGGTCAACAATAGACCATCTAAGACAGAGGTAGGCAAAATCGGCTCTTCTATGACTTGTGGACTTCAATTCCCAGAATTACTGAGCTATCATCATTGGCTCAGGAATTCTGGGAGTTGAAGTCCACATGTGATAAAAGAGCCAACTTTGCCTTGTCTAAAAGAAAAGATTTGGGGATTTGGGGAGGTTAATGTCAATACAGCTCTACTACATGGATGAATACTTTTAGGACTAATGCTAAAATGCTGATGTTGTAATGAGGAAAAGGGTAATCTTTCTAAAGACAAAAAGAAATAGTTGTTTGTTTATTTATCTATTTATCTATTTATCTATTTATCTATTTATCTATTTATCTATTTATCTATTTATTTATTTATTTACTTATTTACTTACTTACTTACTTACTTACTTACTTACTTACTTACTTACTTACTTACTTACTTACTTACTTACTTATTTATTTATTTATTAGATTTGTATGCCGCCCCTCTCCGAAGACTCGGGGCGGCTAACAAAAATAAAGAAGACAATGTAAAACAAATCTAATATTAAAAATAATCTAAAATAAACCCAATTTAAGAAACCAATCATACAAACAAGCATACCATATATAAATTCTATAAGCCTAGGGGGAAGGGAAAAAAATTCAATTCCCCCATGCCTGACGACAGAGATGGATTTTAAGGAGCTTGCGAAAGGCAAGGAGGGTGGGGGCAACTCTGATATCTGGGGAGAGCTGGTTCCAGAGGGTTGGGGCCGCCACAGAGAAGGCTCTTCTCCTGGGTCCCGCCAAACAACATTGCTTAGTTGACGGGAACCGGAGAAGGCCAACTCTGTGGGACCTAACCGGTCGCTGGGATTCGTGCGGCAGAAGGCGGTCCTGGAGATATTCTGGTCCGATGCCATGATGGGCTTTATAGGTCATAACCAACACTTTGAATTGTAACCAGAAATTGATCAGCAACCAATGTAGACTGCGGAGTGTTGGTGTTTATGCTTTTGTTAAACTTACATCTGTCCTTTCTTTTAAAATATCTAAATGAGGTGTACATTCCTCTATTTTCCCCCTCACAACTACTCTTGAGATAGGATGATTTGAGAGAGAGAGTAGGTAACTAAAGTCAAATACTGAAGGTTGATGAATATGAGTGGAGTTGAATTTGAGCTTTTCTAGTTCTAATCTCTTAACCCCTATACCGCACTGGCTTTCACTAATATTACTTAGTAATGCTAAAATATTGTTTTAATTAGAAATTCTAATTAATGCTAATGACACAGTTGGAACATTCACTGGAAGAGAACAAAATTTCATGCAGAAAAAAGAAGATAACAAAATACTCTCAACTATTTTGTGTCAAAAAGCTATAATAGAGAAAAATAGAAAATGTGATAAATAGGGAAGCCTGATAGTTCCTTCAAGCAGCAAAATGCTATTACCTGACAAAAAATAAATGAAGGCTATTTTTCTTTCTAGTCTGTGCAAGGTATATTGCTACACTCTTGGTTCATCTACCATTTGCATATTAGTTCAAAAAGAAATATGTTACCATTTTAACAATTCAACTAGGTGGATCAAGAAATTCAGTGACATACTGGGAAAGTGAAAAATGTTCTTAGAATGGATAAATTCAACAACACGGAAGCAAAAGAAACAGCACAAATGTTTTAAAATAGGGGAAATGCAATACAACAATGAATATTCCTAAGTTATCTAATTAGATTTTAGTTTGTTCGCATTGATCTTTCAAAGTCTGTTTTTCTTCTCTCAGTCTGCTCTTTATAAATGGAGTGGAATATCTTTTCTTGTGAAGAGCTATGCTTGCTTGCTTTGTTTTTCACTATTTAGGAAGTCACCCAAATAGCTCAAAGGGGCATTCGAGCCTTGTATTCACTGACATGAGAAATGTATAGATCACTCAATTCAATTGTTTGAATTACTACAATATTACACACTGATTGTTCTGTTAGGCTCTCTGGTAGACTCCTCCCAAAAATTCACAGATACAAATTTCAGACACACACACGTTTGAAAATTCAAAACAATGTTCTTTGTAATGAAAATTCACTTAAACTAAGCCCTCTTTTGGTATAGCAAAGAGCACTGGTCTCCAAACAAACTGGTAATTTGTACAAGTCCCTTATCAGTTCTGTGATACTTATCTTGCAGCTGTGAGGCAATTCACAGTCCTTCTTCTTTCACAAAGAAGCCATCTTTCAGATGGTTTCTAAACTGCAAATTTTGGAGAGAGAGATGGAACTGGAAAACTGTGGTAACTACCTTTCATTGTACTTTTTGCAAAATAGTTCCACTTTGAATGTAAACCTCTTTCCTGGTACAAGCTTAGATTAATCAAAAAGGACTTGATCTTTTTTAAAACAAAGGACAATTTCAATAAGCTGTTTTCCAATGCTTCCATGTCTCATCCACCCCAGCATAAAGAGGTTGCAATTTACTAATAAAAGTACTTTCCAGCATCAAAAGACAGCAATTGTCACCATGTAATTTCTTGTCCAGATACACATTTGTCCAGGGATAGGAATAGCTTCTGCATTCCTAACTCAAGAGAAAGCAAGTTAATTACTATTAGTTAAAACAAAGGCTCAAAGACTTGATGGAACAGCTTTCTTGCAGGCTTCCCTACAACATATTCTAGCTATCCAAATTCTCAGTGCCATATGTGACTTGGCTTTCAAGTCATTGTGGCAATGAAGTAGCACAAGTTACACCACCTGATCTGCTTCATTAGTCTGATTTTACCTCCCAGTTTCCTCTTTTCAGCAGTCTGCTGCTTTTGCAAGTGTGAGAAACATATGAATTCCCTGCAGAGTTATCCTGAGTCTTTTGTCCTTCCAATCAAAGCAGACTGCATGCTTTTTGTTTGTGCTTTATTCAGGAACTAAAAAACACACAACCAAGTACAATATGCCTAATTATGAATAAAGTGGGAAGGAAGGAAGGAAGAGGAAGGGAGGGAGGGAGAAAGGAAGGAAGGGGGAGGGAAGGAAGGGAGAGAGGGAGGGAGGGAGGGAGAGAGGAAGGAAAGAAGGGGGGAAGGAAGGGATGGAGGGAGGAGAGAGAGAGAGTGAGAGAGAAAGAAAGAAGAAAGAAAGAAAGAAAGAAAGAAAGAATTCGGATTCAGTTGTATTATAATTTTGAGAAGTACACTTAATTATCCAAATCCACCAAGGTTTTAGAGCAGGGGTATCAACCTCATGTCCTACAGACTAGATACATCACATGCTGGCCAGGTCCATCCCATTTCTCCGAAGGTGGGGAAAGTCGTAATATGTCACCTGATGACAATGTGATACGGCAAGTTTGGCACCCCTGTTCAAAACATTGTGGGTTTTTTTCATAAATATCCTATTCCTGCCCCAATACCCCTTAAAAAAAAAATCTCATAAAAGACAATGGGTTCCAGAAGTCAGTGAAAGTAACTGTAATTTCACCTGCATGGAAGGTTCCATGTAATTTTCACTTGTCCACTAAATTCCTGTAAAATAGCTTGTCTAGTAGATAGGAGGCTGGGCTAGAAGCAGGGGATCCAGAGTTGTAGTCCTGTTTTAGGCATACAAAGCCAGCTGGGTTAGCTTGGGCCAATCATTCCCTCTCAAAACAATGCAATGATAAACTTCTAAAATGGCACCTGGAAAATTCCATGAATGTCTCCATGTAGTTACAAGGAAACAAATGTGATTCCAAACCCCTTCCCTTCTCCCCCCCCCCCCAATTCAATAAGCATTATTAAATATTATTTTTGATGTTTTGGAAGCAAACCTGCAGGCATTCAGAAATATGGTTGGGAATTCTTTTGCTCTAAAGCATTCAATCTATTATGCTACTTATTTAAATAAGTCCCCGAAAGGGACTGAAAAGTTAGTTGTTTTTTTCCTTATCACATATAGCTTCACTAAAGTGCTGTACCACTACTCTGTTCTGAGAATTCTGAGAAAATTAAATATAATCCTTCCTAATACAAGAATTGAATAGAAATCTGCAATTAGGAAAAAAAAATTTAGATGAAGTAAACATGTTTGCATTTAGATGCTTTTATAACCCCTCTATGTTAAGTGTGGTAATTTTTGATGGAAAATGCCTATGTGAATGAATGTAGCATTATATCATTATATACAGTGTTCCCTCGATTTTCGCGGGGGATGCGTTCTGAGACCGCCCGCGAAAGTTGAATTTCCGCGAAGTAGAGATGCGGAAGTAAATACACTATTTTTGGCTATGAACAGTATCACAAGCCTTCCCATAACACTTTAAACCCCTAAATTGCAATTTCCCATTCCCTTAGCAACCATTTAGATTATTACTCACCATGTTTATTTATTAAAGTTTATTAAAAAAATATTTATTAAAGGCAGATGAAAGTTTGGAGATGACATATGACGTCATCGGGCGGGAAAAACCGTGGTATAGGGGGAAAACCCGCGAAGTATTTTTAATTAATATTTTTGAAAAACCATGGTATAGACATTTCGCGAAGTTCGAACCCGCAAAAATCGAGGGAATACTGTATACACCAACAATACATGAAACCTACTGAAAGAAGACAAACGGGTCAACCAACCTCTCAACTATCAAATTACAAAAAGTAATAGTTCCACTGTGTTCTCCATTGTATCTCCATTGGATGTCCAAGTGCCACCTCTATGTTGGTTGAGGCAGACAGGATTCCTGTGGGTACCATTTGTTGGGGGGTCAAGGGAAGAGGAGGGTTTTGCCTTCTCTGTCTGCTCAAGATCCCCATGGACAATTGGTGGGCCACTGTGTGACACAGAATGCTGGAATCGATGGGCTTTGGCCCAATTCAGCATGGTTCTTCTTATGTTCTTATTTTCTTATGTTGTAAATGTTGTACTTTAAGAATTTTAACACATTGAAATGTTCATGGGAAGTATTAAAGGTAGTCAGCTAGTCACATGAAATAAATGTCAAGAAAGGATGGGCCGAGCCACTCGCTTATTGGTTAACTGGAAGAGACACTAATTAGGAGTTCCAAGATTTGCGCAGATAATAGTATGGGTTCTGTTCAATAAACTTTCTTTCCAATCAGCCTCCATGTTGTTTCATAGAAACATAGAAACATAGAACACTGACGGCAGAAAAAGACCTCATGATCCATCTAGTCTGCCCTTATACTATTTTCTGTATTTTATCTTAGGATGGATCTATGTTTATCCCAGGCATGTTTAAATTCAGTTACTGTGGATTTACCAACCACGTCTGCTAGAAGTTTGTTCCAAGGATTTACTACTCTTTCAGTAAAATAATATTTTCTCATGTTGCTTTTGATCTTTCCCCCAACTAACTTCAAATTGTGTCCCCTTGTTCGTGTGTTCACTTTCCTATTTAAAATACTTCCCTCCTGGACCTTATTTAACCCTTTAACATATTTAAATGTTTCAATCATGTCCCCCCTTTTCCTTCTGTTCTCCAGACTATACAGATTGAGTTCATTAAGTCTTTCCTGATACGTTTTATGCTTAAGACCTTCCACCATTCTTGTAGCCCATCTTTGGACCCATTCAATTTTGTCAATATCTTTTTGTAGGTGAGGTCTCCAAGCATCTTTCTCCCAGCTTGGAACTGAACCAGCTGGATTTTCCTTCCAACAATAGCAGTGAGTAAACCTGCAAGCTGACTCCAAAATGTATTTGAATCTGACTTGTGAGAGAAATACTCTTGCTCTCTGAAGCTTTAGAAAGTAGGAGTACATGGATTCAATATATTTGAAATAGAAAAGGTTTTCAGGAGAAATCTATTGGCATAGCAGTTGAAAATGAAACCCTTTATTTAGAGAAGTGATAGATTTTCCTCACTGGAGGTCTTCAAGCACAGTGTAGACCAGGGCTGTCAAACTCCCGCCCCATGGGCCAGATGCGTCATATGCTAGCCAGACCCATGTCCAGTTTAGCAAAGGGGAGGGACTCCCAATACGTCACATGATGCTACCATGACAACATGAGTTTGACATCCCTGGTCTAGGCAGCCTTCTCTTAATAACATTTTAGCTGGGATTTCTAACATCAAGCAAGGTGATGGACTACCAAATGCTTTTGACCTCTGATGTAGCATTGTTAATACACCGGTGGAAAAATGTCAGTGCTAGTCGAGTGTCCTTTTTAACTTAAATCAGCTGAATTATCTTTCTGGCAGCTGTTGGAAAAAAACCTGAATAGATCAACCATCAGGAATGAGGGCAGGGAGCGAAGAAAAGATGGAGAATGTATTCAAACATCTCTTCTGTTCAAGGACATCTGTAACACAAGGCACCTGAAGTAAGCCGTGCTGTCAGAAGTGTAAGAAGGCCTTTTTGTTTACATTTGTTTGTATTCCATTATTGGCTTTTTTCCCCTCCGCCTGGATGGCTGCCCTCCGAATTTTCTCTCTTACGTGCACTGCAGTT
Source organism: Erythrolamprus reginae (assembly GCF_031021105.1). Classification (NCBI taxonomy): domain Eukaryota; kingdom Metazoa; phylum Chordata; class Lepidosauria; order Squamata; family Dipsadidae; genus Erythrolamprus; species Erythrolamprus reginae. Next base: position 75,455,389 of record NC_091952.1, read on the forward strand.
AAATGACTTTTACCTGATAAATATGGAGAACTTGATGACTTGAAAAAAAAAAACCCTTCTGTGTCAATTTGGCAGTTCATATTCATGCTGAGATTGTATCTAATTTTGAAAATCTTCACACTTGTGCCCTGCCATCATGTGTAATCTTTTATGCATGGCTACTTCCGCTACTGCTGCTGAGGCAGTTGCTATGCAACAGATGAACCTGCACCATAGGGCCCTGACATTAGTAAAAGCAAATTGACCACGGGAGCACTAATCTAGCATGAAAAGCAGTTGGTGCCATATATTTCCTTGAGAAGGATTTCCTAATCAACAAGCAAAACCTACCTTCAAACGTGAGCTGAATTACCTGGGCTTGGAGTTCCCTCATTGACACCTTCTTTGCTGCATCACATTATTATCAAGGGCTAAAGCTTTTGGGGGCTAAAAAGATAAGTAGAAGCTTGTGCTACTTGCTGGGCATTATCTGTTAATTCCATGTGCTTCTCTCATATAGTGACTGAAAATAGCTTTTTTTTTTTCACCGTTAGGAATTTGAGCGCCTTTCTGCTATTTAGGGATCCTCTTCTTTTCCAGCCCATTCACCTGTTTGAGAAACTGATGCACTTTTCTGACGATCACATCTGGTGCATATGGAATATGACCTCTGCTTATCAGTTTCCATAACTGCCCTGTTATGAGTAGGAGTATAGATTTTTTTTTTTGATTTTTTTATTCATTTGTCCAATACACAATACATATGGAAGAGAGTAGACATGAAGTAATATATATAAAGATAATATATAAAAATAGAGGAGAAGATATATGAAAAGAAGAAAATATATGTGATATATGAGATAAAGGAAAGACAATTGGACAGGGGACGAAAGGCACACTAGTGCACTTATGTATGCCCCTTACTGACCTCTTAGGAACCTGGAGAGGTCAATCGTGGATAGTCTAAGGGAGAAATGTTGGGGGTTAGGGGTTGACACTATTGAGTCCGGTAATGAGTTCCACGCTTCAACAACTCGATTGTTAAAGTCATATTTTTTACAGTCAAGTTTGAAGCGGTTAATATTAAGTTTGAATCTGTTGCGTGCTCTTGTGTTGTTGCGGTTGAAACTGAAGTAGTCATTGACCGGTAGGACGTTGCAGCATATGATCTTGTGGGCAATACTTAAATCATGTTTTAGGCGCCTTAGTTCTAAGCTTTCTAGACCCAGGATTGTTAGTCTATTTTCGTAGGGTATTCTGTTTCGAGTGGAGGAGTGAAGGGCTCTTCTGGTGAAATACCTTTGGACGTTTTCAAGGATGTTGATGTCCGAGATGTGGTGTGGGTTCCAGACAGATGAGCTGTATTCAAGGATGGATATACCCAGTGAAGGGCTACCAAAATTTTTACTACCACACTGTGGGCGTGGCTTATGCAGGACACCCTGTATTTTCTTTCAACATCTTTCAGTGCAAATTGGGTGCTCTGGGGTGGAGCTCCATTTTTGCTACCCCACTGTGTCCCACCCCATCCGGGCAGTAGACCACACCTGGATATATCAGATTGTCTTCTGGAAAGACTGGCTGAGGGGGGTGGTAAGGTTTGTTGAAGATCTTTGCTAAGCGATAAAAGAGCATAATTTAGTGTCAAGCAAATTACCCTGGTTAATGTTTTCCAAGTGTGATTGTTCAGTTGTAAAGGTTCTCCAGTCTCAGATTTGGGGCAATATCTTATAGTAATTTGGGAGATAATAGCTGTAAATAAAAATCCGATGTTCCTAGAATTAACTTTATTTATAAGACTATGAAATATAGCAACAATTCGACCTTGGTTTTACTAGAATTATATAGAACAATCGTACAATAACCACTGATGTTATGGGCCAGTTCAAATGGGAAGGGGGTTAAGTTGTGTTATGTTTTGTTGTTTGTCTTATAAGATGTAAGTACAATATTTAAACAAACAAATAAGTATATTGTATAAGGATAGATTATGTACTGTCTTATTTTTAATGTTTATATAATAAAAAAAAATTTAATTTTTTTTTTTAAAGTAATTTGGGAGTCTTATGGTAACTTGGGAGTCTTATAGTAATTTGGGAGCTGACACTATGTGTCTTTTGGTCAAAAGAAGGATTTGCATATTGCGATATGTATATTGGCAATTTGAAGGCATATGGAGTTTGAGTTTTATTTATAATGTAGCAGCCAAAAAAAGCCAACACAGTTCTAGGCTAACAGAGGATAGAATAAAGATCACACAAAGTGTTAATACCACTTTATAATGCCTTGCTAAGGCCATACTCAAAATACGGCATCCAGTTTTGGTCGCCACGATGTAAAAAAAAATGTTGAGACTCTAGAGAGTCTCAGAGAAGAGCAACAAGGACAAAGACAACAGAGAAGTGCAAGCCAAAAATCAGCTGTCCGGCACACACATGCACATTGGAGCTGAGCTAGGGCAATGACTCATGTGTCAGCATATATGGCCTTGCGTGGCACCGGTTTCATAGGTTCACCACCATAGGAAACCATAGGATTATGATTTCCTGCCTGAGCAGGGATTGGACTTGAAGACCTCCAAGGTCCTTCCAATTGTTCTATTGTAATCTAATCTAATCTAATCTTCCCCAGTTCTTCAACAGTTTTCTTAAGCAGTTTACAAGGAAGAAAAAAACCCTAAACACATGTCAAATAAAATTAATAGAGGAATTTTTTTTTGCTTCCTGTTCTATGTTTTATGATAACAAGCAGGAAGAGGGAGATTGTATAGAACGTTGGTGAAACCACATTTGGAATACTGTGTTCAGTTCTGGAGACCTCACCTACAAAAAGATACTGATAAAATTGAATGGGTGCAAAGACGGCTACAAAAATGGTGGGAGGTCTTAAGCATAAAACTTATCAGAAAAGATTTAATGAACTCAATTTGTATAGCCTGGAGGACAGAAGGTAAAGAGGGGACATGATCGAAACATGTTATGTTAACCTAAATATGTTAAAGGGTTAAATAAGATTCAGGAGGGAAGTGTTTTTAATAGGAAAGTGAACACAAGAACAAGGGGGCATGTTAGTTGGGGGAAAGATCAGAAGCAACGTGAAAAAATATTATTTTACTGAAAGAGTAGTAGATGATTGGAACAAACTTGCAGCAGAAGTGGTTGGTAAATCCATAGTAACTGAATTTAAACATGCCTGGAGTAAACATATATCCATCCTAAGATAAAACACAGGAAATAGTATAAAGGCAGACTAGATGGATACTGATGGGCGAACCCAACGGTGTTCGGGTTCGGCAAGTTCAGACGAACTTTACGCAAAATTCGGCTGAACCCGAACCGAACCCAAACCCAAACCCGAACGGGGAATCCCACCAAGAGATTCCCAGGGCAGAGCTTTGATGTCACATATACCAGCAGGTTGCTAAGGATGCCAAGGTGATCACTTCCTGGATTCCATGGAATCCAGGAAGTGATCACCTTGGCGTCCTTAGCAACCTGCTGGTGACATCAAAGCTCTGAATGCCGAATGCGACCCCGAACTTTGCCCGAAGTTTCAAAAAAAATTTGGATTCATGTTCGGCATACCGAACACCGCAAAATTCGATATGGACCCGAATTGTGCGGATTCGGTTCACCCATCACTATAGATGGACCATGAGGTCTTTTTCTGCCATCAATCTTCTTTGTTTCTATGTTTCTATAACATGTTACCAGAATGATGAATAATATGGGATTACAGTCAGTAATGGGCTGCCAAAAAGTTTACTCACACACTGTCGACGTGGCTTATTTTGTGGGTGTGGCTTGATAGTCATGTGACTGGGCAGGAGTGGCTTGCCAGCCATGTGACCAGGTGGGAGTGGCTTGACAACCAAGTGACCTGGGATGGCTTAAAGGTCATGTGACTGGGTGGGAGTGTCTTACCGACCAAGATAAGTTTTTTAATAGGTGCTTGGACACTTTTTCAGTTGATTAAGTCACATTATTTGAATAATCACAAAAAGGACAAATGATAGCATTATTTGTTGAGGAGCACAGTAACATTTTAAGGTTTTGTACTGAACCCACAAGGTTGAGTATGATAATAGATTAGGCAAGTAGCTCAATTTTCTTTAATTGCTATAAAAGTTCAGTTCTAGGTAATGATTAAAACGATTAAAGTGTTTATGGGTAAAAACATACTATTTACTTATTTCCATTTTTAAAAGTAATTAAGGATCATACTAAGGTACTAGAGAAGGAAGGACAATTAAAAAAACTATTAAATGTTCAATAAATAGTGCATAAACCTCCCTCCCATGGGAGCAGCAGCCCACCACTGATTCCAGTTAATGTGTACCAAAAGCTGAAGGAAGGAACTTGAACTGTAAGTGAGCACAGTGGATGATATAAATTTTATCTGCACACTATAGTGCAATTGAGGCAAAATTGTTTGAAAATTCGGCTTTCGGAAAATAACTGTTTTTCAAAAGCAAAGATTTCCAAGGTGGCCCCAACAGGCAGGTACTTAGAAATCAGTTGGTATGACGATGGCAATTGAATGCAGCACTCAGGAGTTAGGAAAACTCATTTAGATTTTAAAGCATATATTTTTGTTCAACTCTGGATCATCTGAATATTTGTAACTTGCCTTCATTTCAGTGAAGGCTCTTACAGAAAGTGCAACAAGTGTTCTACTGTTCATTCCATTCTTTGTGCCTTCTTACCTACATGCCATCAATATGCCCATTTATTAAAAATTGCTCTAGAGACATTTTTCTTGGTACTCATGTTATGATGGGAATGTGGCAGGAGGATGAAAGCATATGTATTTGATTTATGCCCTGCCTTTCATTAAAATGTCGCACAGAGCTCTCTTCTGCTATATTTCCACACTGTAAGTTTGAATGGTTGATTGGGTTGAGAAAAAGAGTAGCTTGAAGTCTATTCTGAAGTTTCCCCTACTCCTAGCCCAGGGCTGTCAAACTCCCGGCCCATGAGCTCAATGCGTCAAGTGCTGACCACACCCATAGCTGGTTTAGCGTAGGGGGGAAAAGTCCCAATACCTCACCTAATGTTTCGTGATGATGTTGAGTTTCACATCCCTATCCTTTTTTTAAAAAAAATATTTTTTTATTTTATATCGACAAACATACAAACAACATTAAACATTGAAAATTATTTATATACATAATGACTAATACCTTACAATTCTGTTTTAAATACCTTATGTTCCCTTAATACTAATTCCCTTTCTTTTCCCCCCCTATCCAGTTACACAGTTTCTCCCACACTCTATAGTAGTTCTTATTTTGTTTGTTCTGTATTTCATACGTTAATTTACTTAATTTGGCGCAGTCTAACATTTTCTTGATCATCATCTCTTCGTTTGGTATCTTTTCTTGTTTCCAGGTTTGTGCGAATGCCAATCTTGCTGAAGTTAGTATGTGTGTTATTAGGTAATAGTCTTCTTTGCTGTGTTGGCCTCTAATTATTCCTAATAAATACATTTCAGGTTTTGTTTCTAATTTGTATTCCAATAGTTCTTCCAGCCAGGTCTGAGTTCTAATCCAAAATTTCCTTGCTTCTGGACATAACCACCAAATGTGATAATATGTTCCAATGTTTGTTTTGCACTTCCAGCATTTGTTGCTTATACTTGGATGCTGGGGCATAATGCCATCGGTAAAACATTTATATAGATTTTCTTTATATGGTATAGATAATGTCATCTTATAATTTATTTTCCATAGATTTTCCCAATCATCTATTTGAATTGAGTAGCCAAAATTTGTCATCCATGCTATCATATTATGTTTGACTATTTCTTCTATATTTTCATAATTTAATAAATAATTATACATTTTGGTGATGAATTTTTTATCCGGGCCTGTTAGCTTGAAGTCTATTCTGAAGTTTCCCCTACTCCTAGCCCAGGGCTGCCAAACTCCCGGCCCATGAGCTCAATGCGTCAAGTGCTGACCACACCTATAGCTGGTTTAGCGTAGGGGGGGAAAGTCCCAATACCTCACCTAATGTTTCATGATGATGTTGAGTTTCACATCTCTATCCTATCCTAACATCTTAATTACCATACCTCTGACTATTATTCCTGAACTTATCTTTCCCATTCTGAAATAATGTTCTCCTTGGACAATAGTGATGGCTGAAGGAAGTGAAACGGGCCATTTCTTTTTTTCTAGGCAAAATAAGTTATCACAGACCTCAAAAATTCTGAATATTTTAAGTTTGGATGATATGAATTAAGAATATAGAATAACAGAGTTGGAAGGGACCTTGGAGTTCTTGTAGTCTTGTAGAGTATTTCACACAAATGGTTATCCAATCTCTTAAAATCTCCCATTGTTGGACATTCACAACTTCTGGAGATAAGTTGATCCACTGATCAATTGTTCTGTCAGGAAAGTTTTCTTAGTTCTAAATTGTTTCTCTCCTTGATTAGTTTCCACCCATTGCTTCTTAACCTGCCTCAGGTGCTTTGGAGAATAGCTTGACTCCCTCTTCTTTATGGCAGCCCCTGAGATATTGGAACACTGCCATATATTTAGATTACTATAAATCGTAAGGATACAAGCAAGGGTGGGCTACTCCCCGGACGGGGGGGGGGCACACACAGTGGGGTAGCAAAAATAGAGCTCCACTCCAGAGAACTGAAAGATGTTGAAAGAAAATGCAGGGTGCCTAAGCCACGCCCACAGTGTGGTAGTAAAAATTTTGGTAGCCCTTCACTGTATACAAACAACAAATTATAGTCATACAGTGATAAGTGGGAGGAGATGGGTGATAGGAACAATGAGAAGAGTAATAGCAATGCAGCCTTATTGAATAGTTTGACAGTGGTGAGGAAATTATTTGTTTAGCAGAGTGATGGCATTCAGGAAAAAACTGTTCTTATGTCTAGTTGTCTTAGTGTGCAGTGCTCTATAGCGTCGCTTTAGAATTGAAACAATTTATGTCCAGGATGCGAGGGGTTAGTAAATATTTTCATGGCCCTCTTTTTTATTTGTGCACTATACAGGTCCTCAATAGAAGGCAGGTTGGCAGTAACTGTTTTTTTCTGCAGTTCTGATTATACTCTGAAGTTTATGTCTGTCTTGCTGGGTTGCAGAACCGAACCAGACAGAGAGTTGCATATGACACCTCTTTATAAGACTGCTGGGTTGTTACAAGTCTGAGGCTGAAAATCAACTGCATAAGTACATTAAATGTGAAATTAGCAGTTACAATTTTTAAAAAAAGTACCTGTGATCTTCGATTTATTTTGAAACTGCATTGGCAATGCAGCTGTTTTGTGTCTGGGTTCCAGTAAAAATCATATTCTTATTTTTTTTTTAATGTGTTATTGTTTCCACTAGTAATTATTTCCGAACGCATATTATATGTACAAAATCATTTTCCATAGAAGCCAGCTTGACTTTCTGTTTGTTTGTTACAAGCTGCTAAAAGATGCAGTCTTGAAAATCTAAATGGTTTGTTTTAGTCAATATGAGAGTTTCTTTAATAGCTTCAGACAGGAAGCCGCTGCTCTGTTGACCTCAGAGAAGGAAAGATACCAGAAAGGTAAGGAAACTGCTTTTATAGGGCTAACATCTGTTAACGAGAGAGTTCAAGCTTTTCACCTCAATGAACCCTGCATGAAGAATAGCACTTAGAAGCTTACATATTCCCTCACCAACAGATGCCAGCCCAGTAAAAGGCATCATTTCACCCACTCATATCTTCATGTTCCTTTAATTATTTCATAATGAGATTACACTAGAGTCTAAAACAGAAGGCCTGCATTTCTGAGCTTCAGGAACATTATTGCCTGGTTCTGGAAAACATGAGAAGCAAAAACCAGCCCATTTATTGAAATCCGATGATTACCATGAAATGTTATGGAAGCTTACGAATAAGCTTTCCATTGTTGTGATTCTTTAAAATAGGCAAGCTTTTGAATTAGAAAAGGAGCCTTTTCAAAAATTTGCATAATACCCTGTTGTTGTTGTTGTTGTTGTTAATTACTTGTCCTCCCCTGTGTCCAAGATTAATGAACCAGGGATTCTACACTTTTCTAAAACTCCCGTCATATTTCCTCAGTCTCCTAACTCAATAATTGCAGCTTGGAAAGTTTTAAATCCACTTAGTGACTCCCCCTCTGCCCCCGTTTCTAATGGTTGCCAGGCAGGCAACAAAAAAAAACTGTAGGAAGGTTTGTCTCTATAGACTACAATACTTTAGATACGGTTACATCTAAGCATATTGAAGTACTGAAGAATTGTCAAGAACGTTATGGATTTTTGTGACTTTGTGACTTAAATGCACCAGAAAGGCAGACATTCGGATGAAATTAATTAAGCATTGTCTACCTTAATCTCTCCACTCCTTCAGCCTATTCTTAACATGCAAAACAAAACAAACAAAATTACTCTTTCATTTACTGCGTCCAATGAATTGCTTCTGTAGCGCCACTGTTATTTCTTAGATCCTGCTAAAACCAAAATGGTCGGGGTGACTGACTATTCAGCATGCAATATTTGGGATTTAGCAATACAACACTCATTAACTGTAACCGAGACTCATGCGGCTTAATCTCCATTCTGAATATTTAACCCTGGCTATCTGTCTTATTCAGTCAGTACAAACTCCCTTGATCAGTGAGATAAATAACAACAAAAACTCTTTGACTTTTAAAGTCAAATTTATTTTATTGTACGTGTTTGAATGCGTTTGGGACCTTTGAATATTTCATTTATATCCTTCCACTGCATTTATGCATTTAATCTACTGCATGAGAACAGTGTAAATTCAGTAGTGATAAAATGGATTGGTCCCTTCAGTGCACCAGTGGAATAACATTTATTAATGTTTTCCATGGTTTGGATATTTTAAGAATAAAACATCTTCCTGCACACTGTCCGCTAAACACATCAAGATTTGGTCTAACCTCTTTTCTGATGTGCTTTTTATTTTACTTCCATGGAATTTCTTTACATTTGAGAATCCTATCTCCTGAGTTTACTATCGTTCTTATGATATGTGTATTTATACAATTGTAAAGATTTCCAAATGGTACTCTTAAAAAAAACCATATTTGTAAAATTCTTCATAGCATCACCTGGCTAAACAAAAATTCACATTCCCGCATGAGACTAGGGTTTAGAAAATAGAATAGAATGGGTTTTTCCTGACATCCTGTTTCCTCCACTAGGGATAATTGCACAAGGAGGCCCCTGAAAGCCTTAGAGCTGTTAGGACAGAGGTGGCACGTGGAGTCATATCTGAGGGCATGCGAGGCGTTGCCCTATCTCAGCTGGTTGATTTTTTGCCTTCTGGAGGATGGAGGCAGGTTGCTTTTGCCTTCCCCAGGCTTCAGGAAAACCTCCTGAAGCCTGGGGAAGGTGAAAAATGGCCCAATGGGTCTACTGGAAGTTTGGAGGCTTCAGTGAGGCCTGCACACATGTGCAGAGGGAAGTGTGAGGGATTTGTGCGTGTATGCGCAGTGGGGCATTGCATTATTTATTTATTTATTTATTCATTCATTCATTCATTCATTCATTTATTCATTTGTCCAATACACAAATACATAGGAAGAAAAATAGACATGTGATAATATAAAAGAGGGTGAAAGTGGACTTAGAGGAGAGGATATATGAAAGGAAGAGAATATATAAGATAGGTGAAAGAAAGGAAAGACAATTGGACAGGGGATGAAAGGCACTCCAGTGCACTTATGTACGCCCCTTACTGGCCTCTTAGGAATCTGGAGAGGTCAATCGTGGAGAGTCTAAGGGAGAAATGTTGGGAGTTAGGGGTTGACACAATTGAGTCCGGTAATGAGTTCCACGCTTCGATAACTCGATTGTTGAAATCATATTTTTTACAGTCAAGTTTCACGTGGTTCGTATTAAGTTTGAATTTGTTGGGTGCTCTTGTGTTGTTGCGGTTGAAGCTGAAGTAGTCATTGACTGGTAGGACATTGCAGCATATGATCTTGTGGGCAATACTCAAATCATGTTTTAGGCGCCGTAGTTATAGGCTTTCTAGGACCAGGATTGTAAGTCTATTTTCGTAGGATATTCTGTTTCGAGTGGAGGAATGAAGGGCTCTTCTGGTGAAATATCTTTGGACATTTTCAAGGGTGTTGATGTCTGAGATGTGGTATGGGTTCCAGACAGATGAGCAGTAGTCTAAGATGAGTCTGGCAAAAGTTTTGTAGGCTCTTGTGACTAGAGTGAGATTGCCTGAGCAGAAGCTGCGTAGGATCAGGTTAACAACTCTAGAGGCTTTTTTGGCGATGGGTGTGGGCACACGCACACGTGTTATCACGTGTGCAAGTGCCCTTTTGGCACATGAGCAAAAAAAAGGTTCGCGATTACTGCCTTAGAGCTTTGAGAGGACAATTTCTTCAGTTCATTTCATGCCATGGAAATTAAACATACAGTACTTAGATTTTCTTTTAAGATTTAGATTTTTGCCTCCATTGCAACCTCTCCTCTTAAGATGGAATGTCCCATCAACAGTGTTGGCGAAGCATGGCCTCCAAATGGAGACATTTTGATATTTGATGTATTTATAAAATATATAATGATCATGAATGTAAATAATTAGCATTCTTACCAACATCATTCTACATCAGCTCCTCCGTGAGAGATGTCTTGAGGATGATATATATGCCAATACATGTACTATATGAACTTCTAGGCAGAGGTGAAAGAACGGGTAACACACGTACCTGCATCATTTTTACAAGGCCACCCCCCAATTAGGGCACTGGAGGCTAAAACATAGAAAGAACGGTTGCTGGAATTGGGTATGTCTAGTTTAATGAAAAGAAGGACTAGGGGAGACATGAAAGCAGTGTTCCAATATCTAAGGGGAGTCAAACTAATCTCCAAGTACCTGAGGGCAGGACAGTAAGAAATAGATGGAAACTAATCAAGGAGAGAAGTAACCCAGAACTAATAACAAATTTCCTGACAGAACAATTAACAACTTGTCTCCAAAAGTTGTGAATGTTCCAACACTACAAGTTTTTAAGAAGAGATTGGACAACCATTTGTCTGAAATAATACAGGCTTTCCTGCCTAAATATCGGGTTGGACTAGAAGACCTCCAAAGTCCCTTACAATTGTGTTATTCTATTTTATTCTAAATGGATTTGCTAATGAAAGAGAAGCAAGATCATTGGGATATCAATAGTTAATAAGCATAAGTGAAAATTTAAAATTGTCTAGTACATCAATGGATCAAGGTTGCTAGGAGTAATTTAATTTTGTTGATTTTAACAAGGTTCAGATATAATCAATCATGTTGAAAATACAATATCTAAAACGTTGCATGTACATATATATCCTTCTATAGCTTCCTTTGCCTGCAAATGTCCAACAGTGTCTGCACAGTGTTTTCTTCAGGGTCCCAACCGAGTTACCAAACTGCTGTTCCTTGTATGATAACAACCTAAAGTGCTAACAACTCGCTACCTATCAACAGGCAAATGAAGGCCTGCCATCTGTTCTAGTATAAATTGTCTCCCTTTCTCTCAACTTGAGAATCAATTTTAAAGACTCTGTAATTATCTAGTTTAACCTGAACCAAATGAGGCAATATTATTATTTTAACTGGAACTTCATTGCCACAGGGGAAAACAAGCATTGAAAGACCTGAACAAAGAAAATATATATATTTAAAATCTTGGTTGTTTGAATGTCTGCAAATGACCTGACTTGCTCTAACAGCAAACATCAGTGTAGTTCAACCAATAACTATAATGGCTGCATTAATAGGACACACAGAATCACAAATTAGTAATTACATATTGATAATCACATTTTAAAACTAAAATGTTATGTGAGCCCAGTATTTGTAGCATATGATTTCTTAAACTTTGAAGATTAACTTAATACATTGAGTAAACAGTGTGTGAGATGATTGTATGCATACCATGAGTACACAAAAGTAATTAGGCTAAAAGTGATTAGAGGTTTTATATAGCCAGTGATGTTTTACTTTTGTAAAATCTTCTTCAGGTAAAGCTCTACTGAATTCATAGATAAATCCAAAAAGTGTTAATGGGATCAATACAAATACTCTTTGCCACTCAAGTCCTCTAGAACAGGGCTAGGGAATGTTGGGTCTTTATGACATGTGGACTTCAATTCCCAGAATTCTTGAGCTAGCATGATTGGCTCAGGAATTGTGGGAGCTGAAGTCCACAAGTCATAGAAGAGCCAACGTTCCCTACCCCTGCTCTAGAACTTGAAGATGTGTCCATGCTGCCAATGTATCTTCAAGTTGCAAGATTGAGGAACACTATTCTAGACAGTTTTCAATTATTATTTATTACTATTATTATTATTTATTAGATAATATTAGATAGTTTTCAATCCCTCTGTTCCTTTCTTCTTTAGCAACTTCTTATGAATGGAGCTCCACTTAGGAGTTACTTCAATCTCAGACCTTGTTCTTAAATCATTTCATTTTCATCAACTTGATGCATGTTGCTTGGGGAGAGGTGAATTTTCTTAAAGGGTGGTTCAACATAGAATAGAATAGAATAGAATAGAATAGAATAGAATAGAGACTGGAAGGGACCTTGAAGGTCTTCTAGTCCAGCTCCTTGCTCAAGTAGGAGAATCTATACCATATTTGGTTTATAAATATACCAATTACAAATGCATGTAAAATATAGTTAACTGACAAGAGACATACACGTTTCAGTTATGCCTATTATATTAATTATAGCAGATCCCAGGTTGGATTTGATATTTCTAAACCTTTAACATATTTAATTGGGAATATAGAATTCTGATTTAAATCTCCTTTTGTCAGAGCTGAATTTTACTAGTACTATAATAGCATTTTTCCTATTAACTGCCTTGGCTAAAAAGGCCAGGCAGAAAAATAGCAAGCATGATTTTTATAGGATTATACCAACCTTTTGCACCCAATCCAATACACACACACACACACACACACACACACACACACACACATATACACACTATATATATATTTAAATTGATAGAACAGACAGCCTATTCTGTGTTAAATTTAATGTATTGATTTAATTACTTGCTAAACATTTGAGAGATTTCCTAATTAATTTTGTTTGGTTATTTTACTTTGTTTGTATTGGCATGTTCTAGTATGAGATACTAATACTGAGGACAGATATCTTTAGTAGAACATCCTATTAACTATGTCCATTAATACAGACACCTAAGAATAGGTAGATAGGTAGGAAGAATGTTAAGAAATTTTAATTTTAATTTTATTAAATTTGTATATAAATGTAAGATGTTTCTCCTATTTCAGTAAATGGTTAATCATGATTTTCTGACACCCACTTAAAATGTTTCTTACTAAAAGATAACCCTAGATCTCAAAGGGCCAAAGGTAGTTTCTTCCTATGAACTGTATAACATAGTGGGAGACAATCTTTTCCTTTTTTGTAGTGCTTCTTGAAAGCAAAAGTCAAAAATTACAACTGTAGTGGAGGGCAGAAGAGAGGGAAGCTAGTCCAAGGCCAGGAAGGAGGAAAGAGGAAAAAAGCAAGGAGCGCAGACGCAGCAGTAGCAGCAGGGGGGAAAAGGAGAGCCGAACCGAGACCAGCAATCCAGGAAGTGACAGCAGCCAATCATTTTTGCCAGTGGAACTGTGTTCCACCCCGTCCTGCCTGCTGCCCATCCCCTGGGAGGAACTATATTCTACTTTGTAAACATGTTGAAATAGAAATGGTCCATCTAATGGATGGCTAAAGTCTAATCCAGATTGCAACCTGACAAAAAGAGCATAAACTAAATTCTGGATTATTCATATGTTATAGAAATATATTTTCTGTCATCAGTATGCTTATGAACCAGATCTTTTGAAATTTCCTGGAATTACACCGCAAGTCATATTATATCAGAACAATTTCAAATGGGTAATTGATGGCCAAAATCACTTCTCTAGAATAGAGTGAGCATTCTTCTCTAGAAAAATCAGATTATTAGGTAGATTGAGATTCAAATTGCTAGTTCCAGAATTCCTTAAAGCAACAGATCTTAGACTTATAAACTAACCCGTAGTGCTTTACAGTACTCTCTGAGCCATTTACAATGTAAGCATATTATTCCCCAATAATCTGGATCCTCATTTTACTGACCTTAGAAGGTTGGAAGACTGAGTCAACCTTGAGCCCCATTAGGATCAAACTCCAAGATGTGGAGCAGAGCTTGCCTGCAATACTGCATTCTAAACACTGAGCCACAAGGGCTCAGGAATGAGGGAGGGGCAACTAACGGGAATCAAAACAAAAAGAGATGAAGACAAGTAAAGATTCTAGGTTCTGGAGCAACTACCCATATTTTTTGGAGTATAAAACGCACTGGAGTATAAGATGCACCTTAATTTTGGGGGAGTAAAATGGGGGGGGGGATCTGCCTACCAAGTATTCATCTGGCTAACATCCTTAGTCTGGTCAGCTTCAGCACATTATTTTATTTATTTTATTATTTATTACTTAGATTTGTATGCCGCCCCTCTCCGAAGACTCGGGGCGGCTCACAACATGTAAAAAACAAATCATAAGCAATCCGACAGATTTAAAATATTTAAATATTTAAAAAACCCCATATGCTAACAGTCACACACACAGACATACCATGCATAAATTAAACGTGCCCGGGGGAGATGTTTCAGTTCCCCCATGCCTGCCGGCAAAGGTGGGTTTTAAGGAGTTTACGGAAGGCAGGAAGAGTAGGGGCAGTTCTAATCTCCGGGGGGAGTTGGTTCCAGAGGGCCGGGGCCGCCACAGAGAAGGCTCTTCCCCTGGGGCCCGCCAACCGACATTGTTTAGTTGACGGGACCCGGAGAAGGCCCACTCTGTGGGACCTAATCGGTCGCTGGGATTCGTGCGGCAGGAGGCGGTCTCGGAGATATTCTGGTCCGATGCCATGAAGGGCTTTAAAGGTCATAACCAACACTTTGAATTGTGACCGGAAATTGATCGGCAACCAATGCAGACTGCGGAGTGATGGTGAAACATGGGCATACCTAGGTAGGCCCATGACTGCTCTCGCAGCTGCATTTTGCACGATCTGAAGTTTCCGAACACTTTTCAAAGGTAGCCCCATGTAGAGAGCATTACAGTAGTCGAATCTCGAGGTGATGAGGGCATGAGTGACTGTGAGCAATGAGTCCCGGTCCAGATAGGGCCGCAACTGGTGCACCAGGCGAACCTGGGCAAACGCCCCCCTCGCCACAGCTGAAAGATGTTGTTCTAATGTGAGCTGTGGATCGAGGAGGACGCCCAAGTTGCGGACCCTCTCTGAGGGGGTCAATAATTCCCCCCCCCAGGGTGATGGACGGACAGATGGAATTGTCCTTGGGAGGCAGAACCCACAGCCACTCCGTCTTATCCGGGTTGAGCTTGAGTCTGTTGACACCCATCCAGGCCCCAACAGCCTCCAGGCACCGGCACATCACTTCCACCGCTTCGTTGACTGGGCATGGGGTGGAGATGTAAAGCTGGGTATCATCCGCATATTGATGATACCTCACCCCATGTCCTTGGATGATCTCGCCCAGCGGTTTCATGTAGATGTTGAATAGCAGGGGGGAGAGGACCGACCCCTGAGGCACCCCACAAGGGAGAAACCTAGGAGTCGACCTCTGGCCCCCCACTAACACCGACTGCGACCGGCCAGAGAGGTAGGAGGAGAACCACTGAAGGACAGTGCCTCCCACTCCCAACCCCTCCAGCCGGTGCAGAAGGATACCATGGTCGATGGTATCGAAAGCCGCTGAGAGGTCAAGGAGCACCAGGACAGAGGATAAACCCCTGTCCCGGGCCCGCCAGAGATCATCCATCAACGCGACCAAAGCGGTTTCCGTGCTGTAACCGGCCCTGAAACCCGACTGTTGGGGACCTAGATAATCGGCTTCTTCCAAGGACCGCTGGAGCTGGAGTGCCACCACCTTCTCGACAACCTTCCCCATAAAGGGAAGGTTGGAGACTGGACGATAGTTGTTAAGTACGGCTGGGTCCAGAGAGGGCTTCTTGAGGAGGGGGCGCACAAGCGCTTCTTTATAGAGTGATGGAAAAACTCCCCTCCCCAAGGAAGCGTTGGTAATCTCCTGGGCCCAGCTCCGTGTCACCTCCCTGCTGGCCGAAACCAACCAGGAGGGACACGGATCCAGTAAACAGGTGGCGGAACTCACAGCTCCGATGGCCTTGTCCACTTCATCAGGTGTCACCAGATCAAACTCTTCCCAGACAGGTGGACAAGTACGTGCCCCAGTCACCTCGACTGACTCGTTGTCAGTCGACTCTGTTACACAATTGGAGTCGAGATCGGCCCGGATCCGAGCGACTTTATCAGCGAAAAACGTGTTAAAATCCTCGGCACTACTCTGTAAGGGCTCCCCAACTCCCCCCTGGTTGAGAAGGGAGCGGGTCACCCTAAACAGAGCGGCCGGGCGGGATTCCGCTGATGCAATCAAGGCGGCATGGTACGCGCATCTTGCCGCCTTGAGCGCCACTTTGTAAGTCTTAATAAAAGCTCTTACAAGTGTTCGATCGGATTCAGACCTACTCTTCCTCCATCGCTTCTCTAGACGTCTCTTTTGGCGTTTCAACTCCCGGAGCTCCTCGTTGAACCATGGGGCTCTACGGGGTCTAGCGCCATGGAGAGGTCGCAAAGGCGCAATCCGGTCAAGAGCCCCCGCTGCAGCCCTGTTCCAGGCCTCCGCGAGAGACTCCGCCGAACTGTGGACGAGTGCCTCTGGAATAACCCCAAGCGCCGTCTGAAAGCCCTCTGGGTCCATCAGGCGCCTGGGGCGGAACATCTTCATTGGTTCCGCCTCCCTGCGGGGGAGGATTGGAGCCAGGAAGTCAAGCCGTAGTAGAAAATGGTCTGACCATGACAAAGGCAACACTTCTAAGCCCCTTAGTCTCAGACCATTACTCAATTGCTCGGAGAGGAATACCATGTCAGGTGCGTGCCCTCCCTCGTGAGTCGGACCCTGAACTACTTGAGTCAGGTCCACGGCTGTCATGGTGGCCATGAACTCCTGTGCCAACCCAGAGGTTTCGCCGAGTGACGGCAGATTGAAGTCCCCCAAGACAATAAGTCTGGGGAACTCTACCGCCAACCCGGCTACCTCCTCGAGTAGCACAGGCAGGGCTTTTGACACGCAGCTGGGAGGCAGGTACGTGAGAAATAAGCCCACCTGAACTCCTAAGTCCAACTTCATCAAGAGAGACTCGCAACCCGCTATTTCCGGAGCAATGAGTCTACGCAGGCAAAGGCTCTCCCTGGCTACAATAGCCACTCCTCCCCCCCTCCCCTGGGGTCACGGTTGATGCCATATCTGAAACCCGGCTGGGCAAATTTCAGAGAGAGGAACACCTCCCTCCGGGCCCAGCCAGGTTTCAGTAATACATGCCAGGTCGGCCTCCTCATCCAGGATCAAATCCCGGATGAGGAGAGCTTTATTAACCACCGACCTGGCATTCAACAGCAGCAACCTGAGCCCAGGGCCAGAGTTACACTCATCACCAGTACCCAAGATTGGGCTCACAGAGCCAGAACAGGGGACCGTTATTAAGCAACGGTCCCTCGTTCCCCTGGAACGGCTAACTCTGTGGCCCCCGCCATATCTGCCTCTCCCCAGCAACACAGGGATATTCCGACCCCCTGCCACCCCAGAGATCGGTGCCCCTCCCTCTCCTGTCTCCCGGGCGTCAGGTGGGCCAGACATATCATTCACACTACTATCGATACACTCATCCATACCATATCCCCCCCCGCCCCCGCCCTCGCCCATCCAATCGTACCAGTCATTCGATTCGTAACCACAAGCAAATTTATCCCAATCATCCATTACTTAGAACCCTAATAACGTTAAAAATCAATTAAATTAATAATAGTATAAAATGACAGTTAATAACAATTTAAAAACACTAAAAACTGTTAAAAATATAACTATATACAATATACACTAAAATTATAAGTTAATATAGATTAATATAAAATTAATTTTATCCCCTGGTTACTTGAAGTGAGTAACAATCAAGAGGTCCGCAAGCCAATAAGAGCTGGAAAGATTGTTAGCACCTCGTTAGGGCTGGAAAAAAACTTATTCAGAGCAAGTACCAATGAAAAAAAGCCTGCAAAGACTCAGGGCTGGAAAAACATTCTTCAGAGAGAGTAACAATGAAAAAATTTGCAAGCTGGGAAGAGCTGGGAAGATCCACATTAACTGAATTTAAACATGCCTGGGATAAACATATATCCATCCTAAGATAAAATACAGGAAATAGTATAAGGGCAAACTAGATGGACCATGAGGTCTTTTTCTGCAGTCAATCTTCTATGTTTCTATGTGTCTATCGTTAGCACCTCATTAGGGCTGGGGGGAAAAGGTTCAAAATAGCTACATTCAGGCTGTAAAACACTCCCAAATTTTCAGCCTCTTTTAGGGAGGAAAAAGATGTGTCTTATACTCCAAAAAATATGGTACTGTCTATTGATAAATTTAAGGAGTAAAGCCAAAGCTGAAGAACAAAATTATTATTGAGTATCAAATCTTACTTCTACCACATGCCATGTACAAAAACACCCAGGTGTGAAAGAGTGACCTCATCTGACATCTTTATCTGATGAAGATATCCTAACAGGTTCCAATGAGTGATTGTGATTTAGCTTCCCACTTTAGCAGACATATACAAAGAATGATAGATCAAAGTCAGAGAAAAGCTTAGCTCACATCTCTTCTTTCCACATCTTATATTCAGATTCTTTATCACCTGCACATTGAGAACAGAATGAGTAATGATGGTGGTGGAGAGAGTGTGCTAAAACTCAGAAAGTTTGAGTTGTTATGTACGCAGCTAATACATTCAGTAATCAAGCCCCCTCTATTTTTCCCCCGAAGAGCCACATTATATCTGCATGTTATAGTAGTTATAAAAATGAGTATTTTGGTATAAGCCCCACATGCAGATCAAACTGACAGGCTCCTTGGGGAATAAACCCCCAACATCTTCTGAATGCAAGACAAGCATAAAACTAGTGCAGCAGCAGGAGGAAAAATATCAGCTTGAAAATAATTAAACAGCAAGTCAACCACCCATAATGATATTCAGCAGTGCACATTAGGGACAGTTTGCTGGGAATGCACAAGAGCACTCCAGTTGTTTAATTAACATTGAAACGGCAGTTCCACAAGAACTAAAAATCCTGTTAATTTATGTGTCTGTTAATGATGCTCATTTAAATACTGTCAACTTTTCTTGGGTTTAATATTCATGATTTCTAGTCATTAAAGCACTAAGGCTCAGTTTGAGGATTCATCGCAGAACAAATTGTTGGATTAGGCTGAGGAGATGACTGTATTTTAAAGTTAGGGTGCTACCCTTAAGTTTAAAGCACTTTGTGGCACTTCAGTTTAACAAGGTCCCAAGGACCGTCTATGAAGAATCTCATTTTGGGAATACAATAAAGTAATGGGGGCTTTTAAATACAGCCTCAATTTACTACATTAAAAATACTTCCATAGCAAGAGTTATCTTTCCAATATAGAATGCTTTTGTTCCATGTAAATATGTAGTAAGAGTTTATATGCAAATTTTGTTAGAATATATGACTAGTGAATTGTGTCTAATAGCATTTTTGTAACTAGAAAAAGGCTGTCCCTTTTAAAGGGGAGTGAAATTCTCTGCTTATGAAATAGGGAAGTGATATTTGCTTACACCTCTGACTCTTTATATCTGTTCCAAGTTGTGCAACACTGGAAGCTGCCATGGAAAGAAAAATAATTACGCATCTGAACTTTCTATAATATATATTGAAATTATTGTGAATTTGAATTATTCAAAGTTGTTATTTTTCTGCTCTATCCCAACATTAGAATCACAAGCATGATCAGTAAGATTTTAGAATGTGTTAAAATGGATAGGATGGCGATGGAATTAAAAGAAAAAGGGGAATCACACTATTAGTAGATTTTATCATTGGCTAGAAGTTAGGAATCAAAGTAAGAAACAGAAAAAACTAAAACCTGAATGATAAAATATTCATGTATATATGAAACTGTAGGTTAAATTACTAATGGCAAAAAACATGTACCAACTTAAATGGTAAAGTAGGAAAGTAATATATATATATTAACACGAAATACTGTAAAATATATTGTATAGTGTTCTTAATTTATATTTGTATATATTCGGTATTTGTTTAATTTGATTTTTGTCTTATTATTTTTTTACTTTTATTTATTTTTCTTTGTCTTTGGGTGTTTTTTTGTATTTGTGTATTGTATTTGTGTTTTTTAACATTGGAAAATTAATAAACACTATTTTAAATAAGAATCACAAGCATGTCTATATTTTTAAAAGAATAGTGTTGGCAGAAAAATGTCAACCAATCTATGTTCATATTCAGCCAGAATTCTTTGGATTTATCTGAAGATCCCACCCCATGCATCAAAAACTTTTCACAAGTTTTTTTTAAGTCTCATCATCATCAGCATTATTATTATTATTTAGATTTGTATGCCACCCTTCTCTGAAAACTTGGGGCGGTTCACAGGATACAATACAAAAACAAAGCATGTAAAACAAATCTAATGCAATTAAAAACTACAGCTAAAAACATCTCTCCTCATTAAATCATCTCTCCTCCTTAAAAGTAAAACAAAAAAAATTGTTTATATATCCCTCTCTTCCAAACCTCATGATCCATGCATCTATTTCCATTTGTCTAAGTTTTTAGAAATCATTTTTGAATGTATAAGTAGTGAAGGGAAATTGATGTTGCATAAACAATGCTTTAGATCAGGGGTGTACAGCCTTGGCAACTTGTGGACTTCAGCTCCCAGAATTTCCCAGCCAGCATTCTAAAGGTAACTAAAGAATTTCACCTTAGATGAGAAACTTGCATGAAAAATTAGGGCTTTGCAGGTTCAAAGATGGGGCATGTTAGGTTAGTATGGGAATCAGAGTTGAGATGTAGAACACTTCAGCATCTTTGTTCTAACAAGTAAGCTCAAGGACAAGTACTGCTGGCTAGTGGCAGAGAAACTGCTTTTAAGAGTTTCCCTAAAGTTGGCCAACCAATGACAGCCAGGCATTTAAATCTGCCGCCGCTACATTGTCCAATCAGTGGTAGCTATGCAAATTTACTATGTATGGCAGTACGTAACAGGGCACACAAAGAGCATCCATTTTTAACTCAGCTGACTCCTAAAACAGCTGTTTTTTCCCAGTTTCAGCATAATTCCAGGAAAGAACATGTTTGGATTAAGGAAATGTGGAGAGATGAACCCAAATGCATCTCAGAAGGAGATTTTTATATTGAATGTGAAGTGCTACAGAACTCTATTAAGAATAATTTAGAACTACTAATACCTTTTTTTCTGCCTGTGCTTTGGGTACATTCAAAAGTGCTATACAGTGGTACCTCATCTTACGAATGCCTCTTCTAACAAACTTTTCAAGATACGAACCCGGTGTTTAAGATTTTTTTGCCTCTTCTTCCGAACTATTTTCACCTTACGAACCCAAGCAGCTGCTGCTGGGATGAAGGGGTTTCTTTTTTTCCCTTTTTGAAGAAAGAAAAGGGAGGGGCTGCTTGGAGTAGGAAAGATTTTGCAGAGAACAACGTGCTTGTAAAGGCACTGAAAGGGTGTCTTTTTAAGAAAGAAAAGGGAGGGGCAGCTTGGGGGAGGAAATATTTTGCAGAGAACAATGTGCTTGCAAAGGCACTGAAACGGTGTCTTTTGAAGAAAGAAAAGGGAGGGGCGCCCCCCTTGCCTTTCTTCCTTCTCACTCATCCTTTAGCCTAGCCTTGCTTCTTCCACCCGCCCCCTTTAGCTGCTCCTCCCTGCCCCCTGTTCACCTCCCTTCTAAAGTTTGGGATTTTCCTGAAGGATTTGTACGCATTATTTGCTTCTACATTGATTCCTATGGGAAACATTGTTTCATCTTACGAACTTTTCACCTTGCGAACCTCCTCCTGGAACCAATTAAGTTCGTATGATGAGGTACCACTGTATTTGCATGTAGGAACTTAAATAACTAAGAGAAAGAACCCTGAAAGAGGGAAAAGAAAAGAATGATGATGATAAGGCACTTAGTTAAAACAAAAACAGCATTAAGCTAAGCTACGAAGAAATATATTTTAAGAAACAGTTTCAGGAATTGCATATATTTATTTTAGCTGAATAGAGTTCAAAAGCATTCTCAAAAATATAGAGTTTGAAGGTTCTTCTGAACCCATTTCTAAAAGTAGGCCACTGCAGAATAAAGATAATACATCCCACATTCTATCAGTAGAACTGATATGTTCTTTTTTTAATTCATAATTTATATATTATCTTACTGGTAAAATAGCTCCAGGATTTATTGTAGTTATTTAACTCTGGGTGGTAAGTTGATCCAAGGCAGGGTTAATTATTACTCTAAAGTTACCTGGTGAGTTTCATACCTAAATAAGTTTCAAATTTAGATTATATTTTTTTAAGGGTGAGATCTACTTTAGCATTACTTTCATTTCTGAGGCACCATATTGGTTCTTTTTCCAACTGCTATTGCTGTTCAGTTGACACACCTTAACTAATGCGGTGTGGTAATTGCTATCTTTACTACACAATTTAGTCTTACTCACACCAGTATATAGTATCTAATTTCAGGAGATGTGGGTGAAATTGGAAATGATAGCTATGTTTTATCATAGGTACTAATAGCATTTGCTCATGCCGCAAGCCACCTGTGGCATAACAAATGTGACAGATGCCAGGAGCCACACTGCCATATCAGATCGCAATTTCACAAAACCTAGTCACTGCACAGCTGCACAGTTGTTCAATAAAGCAGGTTCAAAAAAACTGAAAAGTTAGGTTATTTATAGGTGTTCAGTTGTGAAGGTGTATGATGGAAAAATGACTTTTTAAACCATGGGTTTCACACCTGTTAATTCTTTACCCTTGCCTTTAATTAACATTTATAAATACGAGTCAGATATATTGGAGCATGCCTTGCTTGGTAGCATAGGAACTGCATACTGTAATCTCCCCAAAAGCCACAATAAAATAGTTGGGAAAGAATAAATATTGAGTGAGTTGTCCTGCAGCAAGTTGGTCATTGCAAGTTAGTTAGTTAGTTAGTTAGTTAGTTAGTTAGTTAGTTAGTTAGTTTAGTTAGTTAGTTAGTTAGTTAGTTAGTTAGTTAGTTTATTGATTGATTGATTGATTGATTGATTGATTGATTGATTGATTGGATTTCTATGCCGTCCCTCTCTGAGGAGGATATGGTGAGTTATCAGAATGCAGAAGGCCACATTATTATTATTATTATTATTATTATTATTATTATTATTATTATTATTTATTAGATTAGACTCGGGGTGACTCACAACAACAATAAAACAATGTACAACAAATCTAATAATTTAAGAATCACTAAAAACACCTTATTAAAAAGCAAACATACACACAAACATAACATGCATAAACTGTATAGGCCCGGGGGAGATGTCTCAATTCCCCCATGCCTGACGGCAGAGGTGGGTTTTAAGGAGTTTATGAAAGGCAAGGAGGGTGGGAGCAGTTCTAATCTCTGGGGGGAGCTGGTTCCAGAGGGTCAGGGCCACCACAGAGAAGGCTCTTCCCTGGGTCCCACCAAACAACATTGTTTAGTCGACGGGACCCGGTGAAGGCCAATTCTGTGGGACCTAGCCGGTCGCTGGGATTCATGCGGAAAAAGGCGGTCCCGGAGACACATGCTGACAAGTGAAAATTATTATAACTTATTGTTTGTTTGTTTGTTTGATTGATTGATTGATTGATTGATTGATATGCTGTCCCTCTCCGAGGATTCACGGCGGCTTACAACATATTTAAAAAAAAGAATACAATATAGTAGCCGAAATCCAATTAATTTAAAACTAAATATACTAAACTATAATCCCCAATTTTATTTTAAAAAACTAATCATGCCACTCAGACAACAACCATATGTGACATTCATCGACCAGGGGGCTAGAATCTAATCACCCCAAGCCTGGCGGCATAGATGAGTCTTAAGACTCTTGCAAAAGATGATGGGAGGCAGTATGAATCTCCAGGGTGGAGATTATTCCAAAGGGCTGGTGCCCCCACAAAGAAGGCTCTTCCCCTAGGTCCCGCCAAGAGACATTGTTTAGTTGACGGGACCTAACTCTGTGGGACCTAATCGGTCTCTGGGACTCACGCAGCAGAAGGCAGTCCCACCAGTATTCTGGCCCAATGCCCTGTAGGGTTTTATAGCAACATTTACCAACACTTATGGTGCAATGGTGGAACAATACCATAGATTTCAAATCGCTGTTTTTGACCTTTCAGGTCACAAATGGCTTGGCTTGTAGATACTTGCAGGATCACCTTCACCTTCTTATAACCCAATTATTAAATGTAGGGCCACAATGATCGCCTCGACATACGAAACAGCTTTCTTCCAGGAGTTAGATAAGTGAATACCTTGGTTTTATTCCAAATTCTACCCATAAAACGGATATGTAATGTTGGAAGAATTGGGGATCACAATTAAGTTTCACAACCTTCACGAAGATTGCAAGGGTATGATGGATGATGCCATAGTTTCAGTGGAAGAGGCATCACTGCATGCTCTCTGTGATAGCGCAGGGCAAACTGGCGGCCTGCGGGCTGGATGCATGCATCACATGTAGGCCACGCCCACCCCAGCTCCATGAAATGGAAAAAACCCATAATGAAATGTCAGGTGATGCTGCAAGTTTGACACCCATGTGATAGTGTGAGAGGTTGGTTTGATGTTGTCATTTTTTCAGGTGGGAATAGAAATAGGAGGATTCTGGGACGCAAACTACTGTCAACTTATTCTCCCAGTGCAATTTAAAATCATAGCTGCCAAATTCAACTATTTTGCTACTGTATTTTTACCACACAGTTGAAACTGTTGTGGTCAATAGGATGCTAGGAGACGTACAATGCATGAACTGTCTGACCTTAGTTTCTAAATATTATATCATAATTCTACCAACTATTTTCCAACAATTATTTGTTTTTCTTAAGAAAGAGAAAGCAGGCAATGGTTGTTCCAACAATAGTCAGAATTCCTGAATAACAGAGTAAAGAAAGGAGCTCCACGCAATAATTGCAAAGTTTTAGTAATACATATCACCTATAGCCCAAGTCTCAATTAAATCAAAATGCATAATTAAATCATTAAACTGGTACTGGTGGTCTTCTATGAAATCTTATGTGAAATATCGCTAGATGTCAAGCAATTTCGAGGGAAGAGGCCAAGCAATTTTGTGCAATTATTTCACCAGAAAGCATGCTGATACTTTCTAAGCCAACACTGAATGTGACCTTATCCTCAAAAACATCCACATACCCAGTAAATATCTATTGTTTCCTCAAGGGGCAAAGAAGAAATTAAACACATCCCCAAATAATAGAAATTAATATTGATAGAGATTTAGTATAACCATCTATCTAAAAGATTTTATTAGAACAAAGCCTTGAATATCTATAGGGAAATGTTAAACACTCCCATAGATTACTGTGTTTGACTGAATTTGCAAAATACTTGGGAATTAAACCACTTCCTAATGAGAGATCAGCATCAAAGCAATTTACCAAACAAATTATCTTTTAGTTATTAGTGGCAGTGGTATATATTTTAATTAACTAGAGGGACCAAGAGCTGTGGATATAAATACAATGGTATTTAAAATACAAAACACGGTTTCTTAGAAGTCCACATGATCACTGACAGAAGCAGCTTCGGAATAAATTCAAATTTAATCTCATTTTTCTGAAAACATATTTCTATTAAAATGAAAAGTTTATTATTTATTATAATCTTAGTGAGAGTTATCATTGGAGAAGATAACACTGCCATTTCCTTGTGGCCTATATTTGTCTGCCACACATTTATTTATCTGGGCTTTTTAATGTATTAGCTTACACCAACCATTCTGTACTTTATACAAATAATTGTGAATAAATTATTACTTGCATATAACAAGAACGTAGTCATCTGCCCAACTTACTGTGATGAGGCTGAAATAAAGTACAGTGTTCCCTCGATTTTTGCAGGGGATGCGTTCCGAGACCGCCCGCGAAAGTCGAATTTCCGCGAAGTAGAGATGCGGAAGTAAATACACTATTTTTGGCTATGAACAGTATCACAAGCCTTCCCTTAACACTTTAAACATCTAAATTACAATTTCCCATTCCCTTAGCAACCATTTAGATTATTACTCACCATGTTTATTTATTAAAGTTTATTTAAAAATATATTTATTAAAGGCAGATGAAAGTTTGGCGATGACATATGACATCATCGGGCGGGAAAAACCGTGATAAAGGGGAAAAACCCATGAAGTATTTTTAATTAATATTTTTTTAAAAACGTGGTATAGACTTTTCGCGAAGTTCGAACCCGCAAAAATCGAGGGAACACTGTAATACTTCTGTCCTTTTTAATATTGGTTTCTGAAATGAGTAGATTATAAAGGCTGTAGAGCATGAGAACTTTTGACATCTAATCCTACAATCTATTGTGATTATAAAATGGTGCATAGGATAGAAGACAACAAACTTGACACAAGCATACTTTTAACTTAGCATTGGGACTTAATATTTAATATGATACTAGCATATTCTGTTAATATTAGTCTGTTTCTTTAAGGTATTTCTTGAGATGTTTATGTAATCAGACACGATAACGTAGAAAACTAGTGTTGTAGCCACTTGTATCACAATAAGGAAATATCTTCCAAGCATCATTCAAGTGTGGTGCCATTTTATAATTCAGAGCAGTAAATATCATGGAATTTTGATATTTAGCTAGGCAAGCAAATGGATCCATAAAATCATTTTTATTTCTGAACATTTTGCCAAAAATTCTTTTGCTATTTCAGAATATACCAATAAAACCTAACCAAGAGTATTTTAAAAATCCGAATAAAATGATAGCTGAATTTATCTGGCAAGGGAAATGACCCAGAATTAAATTAAAATTATTGCAAGAAGCAAAAGAAAGAGGAGGATTCGTCTTACCAGATTATTTTATTTATTTATTTTATTTATTTATTTTCTCCAATAAATAATACACATTGAAGAGAATAGATATGTAATAATATAAATAAAGAAAAGAATAGAAGAAAAGATATAAAAGTATAGGTGAACATATTTGAAAGGAAGAAAGGATAAATGAGATAACGAGAGACAATTGGACAGGGGACAGAAGGCTCATTTGGCCAAGGGAATGGATCATTTAAAAAAGAAGAGAGTATTAACACTGGAAGGACACAATATACGCATTTTTATGGGACAACAAACATAAAGTTCACCAGTACTTCCAAAGGCACCATGTTATGTGAGCTATCTTAGCAGAATGGACAAAAGTAAAACAACAGATATATAGGAAAATCCGTGTATGGTTTTCATCATTAGAGGTATTGGTATAGCCAAAGTTCATAAATTTGGAGAAAGTAACTACATATAGAAATATTTTAAATGAAGAAGGGAATATATAATTTAGGAAAGAATTACAGGAGGAAGGGATTGAACTGGAATGGTGGCCATACCTGCAGATTAAATCACGATATCTAAAAGATAAGAAAGAATGGGATATTAAGAAAGAACTAATGGTGATAGATAAATTTTTGCTAGGACCCGGTAATAGGATGATAAAGAAAATTTACCAATATTTATTAGAATCTAAAATGGCAGAAGAACAAGTCAAGGAAAAATGGTTATTTGGGCTCAAACGTTTTGGTATAATATTATTTTGGATAAATGTTATGAGATATGAATAGAAAATTGACCTTGGCTACAGCCTATAAAGGAAATCTATGTAAAATGTTTTATAGGTGGCACACATTCCACCAGAAAAATTAGCAAAAATTGATAAAAAACTTTCAGCACAATGTTGTAAAATAGCAAAAGGTTCTTATTATCATATGTGGTGGTTGTTTAAAAAAGCAAGGGAATTTTGGCTTCAGGTTAAGACATGGCTAGGAGAGATACTAAATAAGGACCTAATGTAGATATGAAACCAGAACTGCTCTTACTAGGAATCATCAATGAGAAATATAAAAAAGGACAGATATATTTAATCCCACATATAACAACTGCAGTAAAACTGATCTATGTTCCATACTGGAAAAATGAAAAAAAAAAACCTCCATCAGAAGAAGAAATAATAAAAGGAAATAGACAGGCTAACACTGGAGATAAAAGACAAAGGGCAGACAGAATACCTTGAAATTTGGGATAAATTTTATCAATGGATAGAAGGGAAAAAAGTCAGAGAAGTAGAGATTAAAGATTGGAGAAAGGGAAATTAAATAAGATATGTTGAACAATAATGGTATTTGTTGTTATGTAAACATTATGTACAGAAATGACCAAACAGGATGGTCACACAGTGTCCAATGTTTTTAATGTTTGTTTAAATAAATATAAAATATAAATATAAAAAGATCATTTGTATATCATGTTTCAAGATAGTGAGTTGACATATCCAACTTTCCTCTAGGAGAAACATCGAACATGTATTTTTATAATTTACCAGCTGACTCCAAACTAACTCTAGACTGCTCAGAGTATAATAAAAAAAATAAAAGTACAATACTGCACAAAGCAGTATGAATGCCAATCAATCTATACACAAACATATCCAACCTAGGGCTCCATACATCTTAACCTAAGATGGAATACCAAGATGAATGGGATCAACTTGGGCTTCAGGGGAAATTTCATTCCACAGCATAGATAATGTGACACAGAAGGCACACTTCCTAAATTGAAAGGGATGGCATTGTTCAATTGCAGAAACTTAGAGCACACCAATGCTGTTGGCATATATTAGCCAGAAAGAAATCATGCAGTAGGGGGTCCCCTATATAACCTGGCTATGTAAGCCTTTGTAAGCGATGGCCAGGATCAACCTAAAAGAGTAATGGCAAACAGTGTAGCTCATAACACAATGGTATCAATTTATGTGTCTAGTACAACTTGCTTGGCCAGATTGTCATGGTCAACTTGCCATGGGATAACTCATCACACAAGTCACTATGGGATGATTTGCCAAGGATAAGAGTTACACTAATAGCAAAGAAATGTGAAATGGAAACATTAAAGAAAGGATGCAAGAAGAGGGACAAAATGAAATGTAAATGACAAAAAATATAGTATTTTAAAAGTTATTTTAAATAAATTAATTGAATTGTTGAATTGTCGCATGATCAGTTGACTGCAGCAATTTAGCTACTGCAAAATGGCTGTGGCGAGTTGACAATGGCAAGTTGGCCACCAAAGAGTTGGCCACAGCAAGTTATCCTCTTCTGCCAAGGCACATCCCCAGTGCTTTTACTGCTGCGTTTGGGACCAGTTAAACCTTCTGAGTAATTTTCAAGAGCAGCCCCATGTAGAGCATATTGCAGTAGATAATCATGTAAATGCCTCTATGAATCCCACAATGTTTAAATAAATTTCAGCCACTTGTAGCTATGCCGTTCCTCAGAGAGCTACTTACATATGGTATCACAACTCCAGCTGTTCCCGGATGATACAGTTCATAATCCATTTTAATCCAGATACCCATATAGCTATGGAACAGAAACAGAAAGTGTTTGCTTTGAAAATTGCACTAGAATAACAGGGGGGGAAACCTTGTAAATATTTCAATATAACTGTCTGCCATTATTTATGGGTTAATAGATCTTTAGTAACCAGTCTCTTCCATCTGTATCTCAAATTACTAAATCCTTAGAAGCACCCTTCTTTTGAACTAGTTCTTAGTTTGCTTATTGGTAATGTATAATTATCAGCAAGGAGTTCTCTGTCCAGTTGCTGGGTGGGCGGGGCATGGTGGGTGTGGCTTAGTTGGCCTCCTGCACCATGGCAGCAAGGCGGGGAGCATTTTTGCCCTCCCTGGGCTCTGAAGGTTTTCCTTGAGTTTCCAGGAAGGCAAAAACGGCCTCCTCAGGCTCCAGAAGCCCTCTGGGGCTGAAAACGGGTCCATTTCTGGCCTTCCCAAACTTCTGGTAGGCTCATTTTTTTTGCTTTTCCTGAGCCTCTGCACACGCCCTGCACTTACCTACATCCAAAATGGACAACAGCACGGAATATGATTTGGGGGTTCTCCAAACCGCACAGATGCCTAGCTAAAAGTTCTGCCGAACCCCTGTGAACCACAAGCAACCCACTCCTGATTATTAGTACATGAGACCTATAGCAATCATGTATAGAATCGTAGGTTTGAAAAGGAGATCCTCTATTCCAGTGATAGCAAACCTTTTTCTCCTTGGGTACCGAAAGAGAATGGGCGAGTGCTATTGCACATGTGTGAGTGCCCACACCCATAATGCAATGTCTGGGGAAGGCAAAAACAGGTGCCCCCAGCCCCTGGAGGCTTCTGGGCGCCCTCTGGAGGCCGGAAACGGCCTGTTTCCCAACTTCTGGTGGGCCCAGTAGGCTCATGTTTCGCTCTTCCCCAGCCCCAAAATCTTTTCTGGAGCTGAGGGAGGGTAAAAACACTCTCCTCCAGACCCCTGGAGGCTCTCTGGAAGCAAAAAACACCCTCCCAGAGCCTCTGTGAGCCAAAAATCAGCTGGCTAGCACACCCATGCACTTTGGAGCTGAGCTAGGGCAGCAGCTTGAGTGCCAGCAGATATTGGTTCCACGTGTCACCTGTGGCACCCGTGCCATAGGTCCGCCATCACTGCTCTATTCCAACTCCTTGTCTACGGCAGGAATTTGTATACCATCCTGGGAAATTAATACATTCATTCTACTTATTTCATTGTCTTACAAAGCTCTTGTGACTTTGCTTAAGATCTTTCTTCTAGTGTTTGACGTCGCATGTGCCAAACCTTAGCATTTCAACTTTAGTGTATGTCTCCAACAAGTGAGTAACCCCAATTTTCTACTACAAAGACCTTTTCCAATAATTCACATTCAGTTTTAAAGCCTGGCTCCTCTTGAGTCCTTCAAATGTCATTTTCCAATTCATTGTGAATGGCCCTACCTTTGGAACAATAAAAAAATTAAACATAAATATAAAACACACACACACACACATATATATATATTGCACTATGGGACAGAGTGGAGAGGCAGCAAGATCTGGAAGCAGGGATTCGGAATAAGAAAAGGCTGTGAGAACAAATCTGACACGAAGCCGCTACTTGTGGTAACTCTGGGAGCAATTGCCTTTATTTTACAACCACGGAGATGTGTGTGAAAAGGCTCTGTGTTATCACTGGCTACATTCAGTGCTGAGCTTTTTATTTCTAGACTCTTAAGAACTCAGTATCTGGCACATGTCCAAAGAAATCCCATCTGCTTTAGCATGTGGTAGGAGGTTAATGGTGACAAAAAGTCACACTTTATGAGAGCTTTTCTCATTTCTTCAGTTTTCCTGACAAGTGGCTTCGCCAGCTTTCAAGCCTCTTTTTTCTCACAAAGGGCACCGATGTTTCATTAACCCTTTTCACTCCACAAGATGGCTTGTTCATCGAAGGACGCCGCTGCTACTGCTTCCTCAACCTCCTGCCTTTCCTGGCAAGGCTGTCAGGAGCCCTTAATTTAACACAGTTTGGGCAAAGACTATTTCTTTTCTCTCTTCAAATGCCAAGGTGAAGCCCAGTAAACTTCTCCCTC
This sequence comes from Erythrolamprus reginae, assembly GCF_031021105.1. NCBI lineage: Eukaryota > Metazoa > Chordata > Lepidosauria > Squamata > Dipsadidae > Erythrolamprus > Erythrolamprus reginae. Next base: position 75,487,032 of record NC_091952.1, read on the forward strand.
TGCTTTGTGCAGAATGCTATTAAGGAAGAAGAAAAAGAACTTCCATTATTGGCAGGTCAAAATTCTTTACTGATGTCAAGCAATGCATTTCCAGACTGTAACCATGCTGACATTTGCTGTCGCCCTTAGAAAGCCAAAGCATTGAATGGAGTCATAAATGACTTTTTGAGTGAGTTCAATCTTGCTCCTTGTGAATTTCATTGCTTCACTTGATATAAATTGCTTCCGGAGGTTTTCTGGAGCAAATACTAAACCTCAACAAGTTTCCTGTGGTATAAACGCATGGCAGGGAATAAGAAGAAACCCACATGCATTTGTTTCAAGATATACAGTGATACTTTGTCTTACAAACTTAATTAGTTCCGGGACGAGGTTCTTAAGGTGAAAAATTTGTAAGACGAAACAATGTTTCCCATAGGAATCAATGGAAAAGCAATTAATGCGTGCAAGCCCAAAATTCACCCCTTTTGCCAACCGAAGCACCCGTTTTTGCGCTGCTGGGATTCCCCTGAGGCTCCCCTCCATGGGAAACCCCACCTCAGGACTTCTGTGTTTTTGCGATGCTGCAGGGGAATCCCAGCAGGGGAATCCCAGCATCGCAAAAACGGGCGCTTCTCTGGCAATAGAAGTCCGGAGAGGCAAAAACACCGAAGTCCTCGAAACCCCACCTCCGGACCTCTGTGTTTTTGCAATGCTGCGATTTCACTGAGGCTCCCCTCACAAAAACTGGTGCTTTGCTGGCAATGGAAGTCCGGAGGCGGGGCATCCCAGTGGCGGCGGTGGGTTTGTAAGGTGAAAATAGTTTGTAAGGTCTTCCGGTCTGGCTCGGGACTGCAGCGGAGTCTCTCGGGCAGGGCTCTGCCCCGAGATTCCTTTCACCCCCCCAGAGGTCGCTGATTGCAATCAGATCAAGTCCGGATGGCTCGATCCTAGAACAGGGGGCTTCCCTCCGTCCGAGGAGCCGCCGCCGAAGCTCTGGAGACGGCGGTCTGCCCTGCAGCTCTGGGTCAGGGAGAACCGTTCCTCTGCTTCCAAGAGGATACGGCCATTGCAATCCCCCCAAACCAACGGGAAGCAAGAAAAGTATAACGAAAGTAAAGATTTTTAAACTGCTACAAAGTGAAAAAGGAATACAAAGCAGAAGAAGAAACCAAGGTAAAAAATTACAAAATAGTTTGTAAGAAGAGGCAAAAAAATCTTAAACCCCAGGTTTGTATCTCGAAAAGTTTGTATGACAAGGCGATTGTAAGACAAAGTATCACTGTATTTTGAAATGCAGAAATTTTTCAGGAAGGAAACATGCGCTTTGTGTCAGTGAACAAGAAAAGATGTGCAAGAAGATGGAGAATGTTTGCTTAATGCTATGAGCATTTTCCATGTGCAAAATATATGTGTTTGGGGGCGGGGGGGGGTTGGGTTTCAAATAAAAAGGTTTTTGTTCACAAATACTGTTTTCAATCAGCATTGTCTAAAAGCCAGACAATTTTCTGGAAAAAATATTTCATTTATCCAACAATCCAAATTAGAATGAATTTACATAAGAGACTAAAACTAGAGTCTTTCTGTTCTGTATTTCCTTTAATTATTTTACAATTAACTCAACCAGGTTTTCTATCCTATTTTGGAATCTGCTTTTTTAGATTATAGTGAGTGACCAGTAAGGCTTCACTGCTCACAGCTTTTTCTTTGTGTAAAAATAGGTTATCTTTATCAAATGGAATAGGAAAGGTTTCTTTCGTGTTATCTACCATCAATGATGGAAGAAATACTCCCAATAACTATTCCCATGTGTGTTGAATGGGTTAATGCTAGTTGAAAATGATTCAATATCTGGCAAATCTACTTTCAAACTGATGATGACTTACCTATGGTGACATATTGTATTATCCTATACTGCCTCTGTAAATCCCCTTGATATAACTGAACAGCATTGATTTTATCAACCAAGTCCAAACTTTCCTAAAATTTCCGTAGATTGAAGTAGACAGGCTGCATATAGCCATCAGTTACATTTCCGGAAGAGATATGTTTGTTTCAAACTATATTCAGCTCCCACCTACAAATAATAAATATTTGTATTGGATAAAGTAACCAACCAGTAATGAAGAATAACTAGCCTTAATCAGTAAGGGTTTTATTAGAGCAAAGGGAAAGAATCTCCTTTTAAATGGATCAGTTGGATTTGATTTTCTCAAACTATCAATGCACTGTGTTGTGTAACGTCTTGAACAATTTCTACCCTGATTTGTGATGCCAATAGTAAGCTTAATGTGAGAGTGGCCTTGCTTTTTTCAGCTTTCCTCTCAAACGTAATTATCATAGTGTGACATGATTTTTTTTACTATAAGCCTGAGGACAATGAATTTGAAAGTAGGTTTTTTTAAAATAAAGAGAAAGGTAAAATTATGACGATCATAAAAATAAATAGAATTATAGGATTAAGTCATCAGGTGTAAAACCTGCTTAGTGAAAGAATCCAAAGTAATTAATACTAGTGCTATCTAAATTTCTAACAATAATACGACTGACTTCCCAGTTTTTTTAATCTATTCATTTATTTTATTCATTCATTCATTCTGATCTGACCTTTATTCTGCTCTCTAACCATAGTCCTCTGACTCCATTCAGAGTCACTCATGCCACTCATTTTTCCACTTCTTCATCTATAACAGATGGCTTTGGAAGAAAATGTTCTTTGATCGGCAGCTTTTCTGACAGCTGGTCCCAGGGGCATCTGCAGGGGAGAGTCGAAATAGTCAAGACAGTGGCCATATCCATGCTGGTGAAGCTCATCCTTATATAAGGGTTATGCATCCAATTCATGTAAAAATGGGCAGGATTTTGATTGCATTTGTGCTGCAACTATTTGGACTTTTTTTATCTTCTCCTAAAAATACTCCATTCTGATCCTAATAGTAGGAATAGTGCTATGCAAATGTAACTTCTTTCTGGTTCATTTTCCGCAGTTGTATTCTTCCATTCTACTTATAGTACTAGTGGTTAGAAAAGCTAGAAAGCAAGAGGCTGTGAGTTCAAGTCCTGCCTTACCCATGGAAAGACAGCTGAGTGACTTTTGACCAGTCATGCTTTCGCTCAGCCCAACCCATCTCACAGGGGTGCTGTTGTGAGGAAAATAGAAGGAGGAAGAGTACGTTCGCTGTCTTGAATTAATGTAAAAATAATAAAGGTGTGTTCTGCCGGGCTCTCTGGTAGGAGCCTCCCGAAAATTCAAGGGTACAAATTTCAGACACACAAACATTTGAAAATTCAAAACAATGTTCTTTATCCCAAAAGTCAAAATAAACTAAGCACTCTTTTTGTATTGCAAAGAGCACTCGTCCCAAAACAGCCGGGTAGTCTGTACAATTAACCTTAAGCAGTCATTAAGTACTTAGCTAGCAGCTGTGAAGAAACTTCACACCCCTTCTTCTTCCAACGAAGTGAGACACACACACACACACACGTTGCTCTGCTTTGTTTTCAAAGGCGTGAAAAATCACAAGCAAAGTCCAGAAACCAGAAACCCAAGATTCCTGACGAATTGCGATCAGATACTCTTCCACAATGGCCAAACCCACACGCTGCTATTTATAGCAGCAGCCCTAATTACTGGAGCCCCACCCAAACACAGGTGGCCGCTCTTATCTCCTGTAATATGTCCTTACTTGGTCTCTTCTACGTATAATTCTGCGCTTGCGTGGATCCAAAACATCTTCACCTGAATCAATGGAAGATAAGGGAGATTGACTGCCTGGGCTGTGTGCCAAGCCCCCCTCTGCCGAGTCACTCCCACCTTCTTCTTTGAAACTAAACTCTGAACTGACTCTGTTGGCAATAAAACAGGCCTGTGACATGTTGAAGTTTCCCCTGCATTCCCTGGGGCAGGAGCTGGGCCAGAGCCAACCACAACAAGGTGGAATACAAATTAAATAAATAAATAAATTGATACAAATTGCTGGCTCTCCAAATTGGTTTCCAAGTTTGGGGCTGACGATATAAACAGTGTTTATGGAGAGCCATGGTGGCACAATGGTTAGAATGCAGTATTGCAGGCTAATTCTGCCCAATGCCAGAAGTTCAGTCCTGAGTGGTTCAAGGTTGACTCAACCTTCCATTCTTCCAAGGTCAGTGAAAGGAGGGCCCAGGTTGTTGGGGGCAATATGCTGACTTTGTAAATTGCCTCTAGAGGGCTGTAAAGCACTGTGGAGTGGTATATAAGTCTAAGTGCTATTGCTATTGCTATAGAAATGCATGTTCCCTTCTCACACATATACATACAGAGAAAAACAATGCTATCGTATGAACAGTAACAACATTATTTGTTCACTTATTTCCTACAAACCACACTATACAGCTGAAACTGAGGTTTTCAAACTGGGTTTGAAAGATTCCATGAAGACATGAATGGGTCAGATGATATTAAAGGAGGTAGAAAGGCAAATGTAAATGGACCAGGATATCTCCGGGACCACCTTCTGCTGCACGAATCCCAGCAACCAGTTAGGTCCCACAGAGTTGGCCTTCTCTGGGTCCTGCCTGAAATGAAGCAGACCACACAGGAATTCTCAAAGACAGTTCCGTTTATTCAGCTCTCTTGCAAGTGACTTCAGCAAGGAACGCGTCTGGCTGTCAGTGTCAAAAACAGCCCTATTTATACTTTAAAGGCTCGCGCCTAAAAGAAACGGCCGCGCGTCTTAACCAATCAGACGCGACCTTGATTTATTCACATTTTAAATTGACAGAGACAGTATTTTTACAGAATTTCTTTTTACAGACTTAACACTGCCGACTAAACAATTTCGTCTGGAGGGACCCAGGGGAAGAGCCCTCTCTGTGGTGGCCCCAACTCTCTGGAACCAACTCCCCCCAGATATCAGAGTTGCCCCACCCTCCTTGCCTTTTGCAAGCTCCTTAAAACCCACCTCTGTCGTCAGGCATGGGGGAATTGAAATTTTCCCTTCCCCCCTAGGCTTATAGAATTTATACATGGTATGCTTGTATGTATGATTGGTTCTTTAATATTAGATTTGTTTACATTGTCTTTTTATTGTTGTTAGCCACCCCGAGTCTTCGGATAGGGGTGGCATACAAATCTAATAAATAAATAAATGCAAATGTATTCAGCCATTCATCCCTAATTTAATCCTGCTCTATTAGGGGTGTCCACAGCAGTTTTTTTTTTAAAAATTTTTTTATTTATTTATTTATTAGATTTGTACACCGCCCCTCTCCGCAGATAGTAGAAAGAGAGAAACTGACATTGAGAAACTAACTGCTATCTCTCTTGGCCACCTTCTTCAGCATCCACTCTTCCATTGTTCATATTGTCTGAGTCAACACCGTTATGCATAAAATGTCTTGCTGCTGTTATCATAAATAAAAACAAAATTATATACAAAAACAAAGTTCTGTGACTTTTTGTCAATAAAACCCCTCAAAAACATCTCTGACTTCAATTGTATATTAATCCTTAAAGTCTCCTGAATTAAAATGACAACTAGACAGATCTTATGATGGAAAGAATAGCTTTTTTTTCAATTAGTGGTTCCATTTTGACTAGGAAAGAAAAGCACAAAGTGCCAAATTGCATCTCACAGCACTATGCATGGACGTATTCAAGAGCTGCCAAGATTGTTGCAAATTATGAGACAATTCTGGGTTTGCTGCTTGGCAGCAAAACGTAATGGAAAAAAAAAAAAGCCAAAAGACCAGCAATGGAATCTTTAAACTGCAAAACGTATAGACATGATTAGGTTGTGTTCTTGATGGTGTTAGAGTACCACAGATTAGATTAGATTAGATTTATTGGATTTATATGCCGCCCCTCTCCGAAAACTCAGGGCGGCTCACAACAATAATAAAAAACAGTACACAATAACAAATCCAATGCCCACCAATCTAATTACAATTTAAAATTAGTAATTTCATAAAACAATCCCAATATATATAAAAAACAGGCACACAGTCAATCAATCAACAAAACAGCATGGGCAAGGGGGAGGTGTTTTAGTTCCCCCATGCCTGACGGCAGAGGTGGGTCTTAAGGAGTTTACGAAAGGCAGAGAGGGTGGGGGCAATCCTAATCTCAGGGGGGAGCTGGTTCCAGAGGGTCGGGGCCCCCACAGAGAAGGCTCTTCCCCTGGGTCCCGCCAGACGACATTGTTTAGTCAATGGGACCCGAAGAAGGCCGACTCTGTGGGACCTAACCGGTCGCTGGGATTCGTGCGGCAGGAGGCAGTCCCGAAGATATTATGGTCCGATGCCATGAAGGGCTTTATAGGTCATAACCAACACTTTGAATTGTGACCGGAAACTGATCGGCAACCAATGCAGACTGCGGAGTGTTGGAGTAATATGGGCAAAAATAGGTAGTCAAGATGCAGCAAACTGTAGATGGAAAATGCCTATGCCTCGCCCAAGACATTTCCTTGCCTGAGGCAAAGCAGCAAATAGCTCTCAGCCTGTATGTCAAGGTGCGAAGTACTTAAAGCCAGTCAAGGTATCTCTGCACATGAACTAAAAGAAAATACCAGAACATCTATAAGTAACTTTTCCTTATCTGACAGTTGCAAACAATTAAATAATAAATATTTTGCCATTTTTTTCACAACAGTGTTGCCTGAGGCAATTGCGTTGCCTCCATCTGATGGGGCTGGTTCTGAATAAAGACTTCAGAAGCTGGTTGCCCTAGAGATGGGTGACCTTTCCCCTCCTTTTGCGTGTATGGACACGTCGGCCATCTTGACTTTTTCACATGTTCACAAACCCTCATGAATGCCTCTTGTGTTAATACAGACAGGAAAAAAATGTGTTTGATGACCTGGACTACACAATGTAGTAAACAACCCAGGTAACTATAATTGAAAGGAGCTCTAATCCCCCCCTCCCAAAGAAATATTTTTCATATATCCCAGTCATGATGTAGTCCAATTTATGTACAAGAAACAGTTTGCCTTGGGATTATATTTCACCCCTACAGGATAAATTGTGGCTCGAAAGCAAAATCCTAGTTGATACAACTTTTTTTTAATGAATAATTTTTGTGTTACTTTGCAGCAATTAGCATTGTGGTTCACAGGGATAACTTGAGAGAGAGAAACATGCCTGAATTTGAAAACAACAGAACTCCTGCCCATTGTTAAAAGAGGCGAACCAAGGGTGGTCTCCAGGGAAGGGCTACCAAAATTTTTACTACCACACTGTGGGCATAGCCTATGCATTTTCTTTCAACATCTTTTAGTGCAAATTGGGTGCTCTGGGGTGGAGCTCCAGTTTTGCTACCCCCATTGTGTCCCCCCCCCCAATTCCGGCAGTAGCCCACCCCTGCTGATCTCTGAACAAAAGAAAAATGTCTTGTTGCTTCTTTTATGCAAACAATCTTTTAGAAAATGGAGCTCAATTTTAAGGGGACCCATTCTCAGCACAAAGGGGATCTTAAATGTTAAGAGATCTTAATTTTCTTTTCCTCCCCAAAGCAAAATAAAATACTAAGGTTCTGTTTGATTTTGCACTGTTCTGCAAAAACGTTAAAAACTTGTTCTATGCCTTTTGGCAGTTGTTTCGGTACAGATTTCAAAAAGTAGCTATGGCAGATTTTTCGATCCTGGCAACTTTAAGAGGTGTGGACATCATTTCCCAGAATTCCCCAGCCAATCCTAAAGTTGCCAAGTTTGAAAAACTATATGAGATCCCAACCGTAGGAAACAGAAGTGAATAAGATGAGTCAGCCCAGAATTCGCAACTTTGTACTCCCCCGTGTGTTTTGAATTGAAACCCACACAATCCCTTGCCACCAGTGTTTCACAGCCTCGGCAACATTAAGATGTGAGGACTTCAACTCCCAGAATGGCTGGCTATAGAATTCTGGGAATTGAAGTCCATGGGTTGAGAAACATTGCCTTGCCACTCAGGGATGGGTTCTACTTACCTTCCCCACTGGTTTGCATCGCAACGGAAGTTTTCCGCACTCACGTGCATGCATCACTTCCCGGAAATGACCCTCTGCGCATGCTCAGTGCTTTTTGTAAAAAAACCTTCTGCACATGCATAGAAGCAAAACACAAGATGAGAGAACCATCTGGGGTGTGTGGAAAGCCTGGGTCCCTGCTGGATGATCCAGTCTGCCAAGTTACTACCAGTTCTATAAAACCGGTCCGAACCAGGAGGAACCCACCTCTGTTGCCACTCCATCTGACGGCCCCATGAGTAGAAATCCAAAACATCTACAGGGCAGTATGTTGCCTTCCTCCTGAGGAAGACAAATGTATCTGCTTTCCTGATAGCTTTCTGTTGTGGTTAGCTCTGGCCCAGCTCCTGCCCCAAGGAATGTGCAGATGGATGTGGGGGAAACATCCACATGCCATAGGCCTGTTTTGCTCCCGATGGAATCTGCCGACGAAGACTCCTCTGACCAAGGAAGCGTGAGTGACAGGGAAGAGGGGAGTTTGGCAGACAGCCCAGGAGGAGATCAATCATCTCTATCATCCCTGGATTCTGAACAAGAATTAATGACACATCCCCACATGCGTAGAGTGATGCATAGGAGGCAACAACTGAAGGATTATTACAAGAGAAAATGAGGCCACCTGTGGTTGGGTGGGGCTGCTGTAATTAGTGCTACAGATAAAAGTGCAACCTGGTGTTTTAGCCTCATGGCAGTTTATCTGATTCATTGTTTCATCAAGATCGTGGTTTCTGTGCTGTTCAAGACTGTGTGTGGACTCTCTGGACTTTAGAATTGGACTCAATTTCCCAGTTATTGGGTGAGCAATTGGATTGCATTTAACCTGTACCTTGTGTGTGCCAGAAAATCCCTTTGACATTTAAAAAGGGAGCTGTTTCTGGTTTTCTGTTTATAAAAACTTTTGGGTTTTCCTTTTATTGTGTGGTGTGTGTCTTCCTGGACTAATTACCCTGTAATTACAGGCGGTTGAAACCTGCCAGCAGAATAGCTTTCTGAAAAGGGAAACATTTTTCACCCTATTTTTGTCTTCTTTTTAGGCCTTTTTCAGCCTTTCCCTTTCTCTTGATACATTCACAGTTTCTTCATGTGGGAGGAAAGCACAACACCGTTGCCCACATGGTGTTCTTGTTGCCACACCTTCAAAAGGAGGCCAGCAAAGGGCTGCAGTTCGCAGAGGGCTGCTTCGGGGAAGCATGGAGTTAAAAGCAGGTCTGGGAAGAGGAAAGAAAAGGGGTGAGCTCTTAGGTTTTTTGCTGTCCAGCAAGGCAGCTCTGTTCTATATATCGAATTGAAACCCTCTCACCTTCTCACCTTAGGCTTCAGATACAGGCAAAACAAAATGTTTGCATAGGAGGATGGATTTCTGCTGGATCACTTTGATCCGGTTTCAGCCTGGCTCAATGACAGGCTAGCATTGAGATGCTGGGGTTTTTTTAAATAAAAAATGTGGCCTCAAAAAACAATTGGATAAAGAGGATGTGTGGATGAGGCATCATGCACAGAGAAGACTCTATCCAAAATATGATTCAGTGTTTAAAAATTATTAGATGAAGCCCCATATTTCATTTGAGGCGGTATATATACTGCTTCACAGTGCTTTACAGCTCTCTCTAAGCCAGTGATGGTGAACCTTTTTTCCCCTCGGGTGCCAAAAGAACAAGGGTGCACGTGATCACGCATGCGGGAGTGCCCACACCCATAATTCAGTGCCTGGGGAGGGTGAAAACAGCTCCCCCAGTAGGCCCTCTGCAGGCCAGAAACGGCCTCTTTTCCTAACTTCTGGTTCGTATTTCACCCTCCCCAGGCTCCAAAGGCTTCCCTGGAGCTGGGGGGAGGGTAAAAATGCCCCACCCCATCCCTCCCGGAGGCTCTCTGGAAGCAAACAATGCCCTCCTGGAGGCTCTGTGTGATCCAAAAATCAGCTGGCCACCACACAAATGTACATTGTAACTGAGCTAGGGCAACGGCTCACGTGCCAACAGATATGGCTCTGCATGCCACCAGTGGCACCCATTCCATAGATTTGCCATCACTGTTCTAAGCAGTTTACATAGAGTAAGCATATTGCCCCCAACAATCTGGGTCCTCATTTTACCGACCTTGGAAGGATGGAAGGCTGAGTCAACCTTGAGCCCACTGAGATTCGATCTGCCAAACTGCTAGCAGCTGGTGATCAGCAGAAGTACAGTAGCTTGCAGTACTGCACTTTAACTAGCGTCACCAAGGCATTTAGGAATCCCTATATATTTAGGGCTCCCTGCATATTATGATTTACTAGGACGCAAACTAATTTTTTTTCCTGCATTCAATAATATCTGATTCTCAGAGACTTGACTGGAGAAGTTCCCACTAAGTTTTCTTAGAGAGGTTTTTCAGAAGTGATTAGTGCTATGTCTAATAGCTGGCAGGGCGGTAACTGAGGCTTGACTCGTAAGTGGGTTCAGTCATATTTATTAAACACGACAGAGAACAGCTCACAAATAACATCTGATGTAAAGCAGCTCCTAACAGCTCTTTAAATAGGCGGCTGTCCGACGGAGCAACCAATCCCCATTGCCCAACAATTCTGCTCCTACAACAGCCTCTAAAGGAACACCAAAACACTGCAGTTAGCTATTGCCTCCATCCTAGTGTTGAGAGAATGAGACTACTTCAGTCAACCAGTTGATTTTGTGCCCAAGGAAGAACTAGGACTCACAGTCTCTTAGCTTCTAACCTGATGCCTTAACTACTACACCAAACTGGCTGTCATTGTTAGACAGATAGGACTATGAAACAGATGAACTCCCTTTTATTTTGGAGTTTATTTTTTGTTCTTATTCTTTTCAACACTCATAATCTGTTTTGTGTTCTCTCCCTTACTCCTGCTTCCTGTTATAAAAGCAAAATACAATTAATCCTTGACTTACAACTGTTCATTTAGTGACCATTCAAAGTTACAACGACACTGAAAAAAGAGACATATGATTGTCTGACACTGGTTCATATTATTTATGACAGTTGCAGTGTCCTGAGGTCATGGGATCTTTTTTTGCGACCTCCCAACCAGCAAAGTCAATGGGAAAGATAGATTCACTTAAGAATTGTGTGATTAACTTAAAGACTGCACTGATTTACTTAACAATTGTGGCAAGAAAACTCATAAAATGGGATAAAGCTCACTTAACAAATGTTTTACTTAGCAACAGAAATTTTGGGCTCTGTTCTGGTCTTAAGTCAAATATTTATACAATATTGTATCAAACTGCACTTAACAATATTGTAGAGGTATCGTAGCTATAATGTGCATTTCTGATGAAGTTTTGATTTGGTTTTCTATGCTGGTTAATTTTTCAGAGTACAAAGAAACCTCATCCGATCCACTTAAGTCTTTTCGAAATCTGATCGTCTCAAATGCTACATTTCCATTTAGTAGATTGTTGTTGTAATCGTCCTTGAAACATCATTGTTAATGTGCACTTAAACAAAGGGCATGCATCAACTTTCCACTGGGGATGGGGGAGAATGAAAAATTGGCAACCGGGTTTAAGAATCCATTTACTCCATTAGCAATGCCATATACGTAAGGATCAGAAATGAAAGATTTGGTGTTTGTTCCGATCACTATGCATTTTATGCCAATCCTTTTATTTATTTTTTTAAAAAATCTGTTTTAGTAGGCTGAAAATACTGTCTCACTTTTTAATTATTATAATCTATTATGGAAATTATGTTTTATTCATGAGTGTTTTCATCCTTGGAAACTGAGAGCATTTTGGTGTTTCAGAGGCTACAAGAACTCTGTTTATGGCCTTTCATGATCCTAGTTAAGAGTGGAATGCGGGGGGGGGGCAGAATTGAGGGGAGGGGCTGTGTCTGACAAATCTACTTTCAAATTACAAAGTATTTTATCAACTACCCCTTTGCTAATAGGAGTTATCAGTGATGGGCTGCTGCCCCCACCGGGGATGGTGACAGTAAGTTTATGCACTATTTATTGAATACTTAATAGTTTTTCATTGTCCTTCCTTCTCTAGTACCATAGTATGATCCTTAATTACTTTTAAAATAGGAAATAATTAGATAGTATGGTTTTAGCCATAAACGCTTTAATCATTTTAATCATTATCTAGAACTGAACTTTTACAACAACTAAATTGAGCTACTTGCCTCACCTGTTATCATACTGAACCTTGTGGGTTCAGTACAAAATCTTAAAATGTTACTGTGCTCCTCAATAAATAATGCTATCTATCATTTGTCCTTTTTGTGGCTATTCAAACAATATGACTTAATCAGCTGAAAAAGAGTCCAAGCACCTATTTGAAAACTTATCTTGGTCATTAAGCCACTCCCACCCAGTCACATGACCTTTAAGCCACCCCCTGTTGTGGTTGGCTCTGGGTTAGCTTCTGCAATGGGGAATTTGGATGTTGCTTCAGGGGAATTCTCGGGTTCACAGAGATGTGTGTTAGTGACATAGAAGATTCTGATAGTGAAAATTAATTGCCAAGGTCAGAAAATGAGGGAGGGGAATCAGACAGAGAGATGGGTGCAGCCAGCCCATCAGTTAATGCTCCCATTAGTGAGATGTCAGACTCGGAGGAAGATTCGCTGGTAGATGCCCGTATGCGCAGGCTCATGACAAGAAGGGACCAGCTGTGCAGGTATCGTCAAAGATAAGGGAGAACACCTGTTGCTGAGGGAATTAAGTTAATGTGTTTGGTGATAAATTACGGGCATTGGGGAGTGTGCATGTGGGTGTTTATCCATTTAGAGAAAGACATTGCTAATGTTTAGATTATTCCAGGAGTTCTACTGACCTTTTGGACATTTCACAGTTAACTAACTCTTGTGGACTCATAGAAGGAGGTGGCTGTGAGGATTCACAGCTGCCTTAATTGTTCTTTTGTTTTTGCTTTTGGCTGCATTCCAGCACTGTTTTCTGGGTGAAATTTGGCTTTTCTTAAAGTGTGTGCTTTCAAAACTGTTTCAGGTAAACTATTTCCATTTTTCTTCTGTGCTGGTGTGCATGTGTTTGAATTTGCATTCCTAATTCACTGGGTGAAGGGCCCGGCATAACACACACCCTGGTCACTTGATTGTCAAGCCACTCCTACCTGGTCACATGACCATCAAGCCACACCCACACAATAAGTCATGCCCACAGTATGGTAGTAAATTTTTTGCAGCCCTTCACTGGGAGTTATCCTTGAAGACTTTCCTGCCTTGGGCACAAAAATCAACTGGATGACTCTGAAAACTTTCATAAGAGTAAACAAAAGAGGATTTGTTCATGCCTTCTATGCCTTCCTAATTCAACATTCTCTTCCAATTCCTGCTCCAGTTTCCCAGTTCTTCCTACTTTCTGCTTCATTTTGTACCCTAATCCCTTTCTAGAAGTTAAATTTCACTTATTATTATTATCCCTTTTTATCTATTCCATTTGTTGTACAGACAATGGCACCATTCTCACCTTCCCTCTCTTATTTATTTATTTAGTTAGTTAGTTTGTTCAATTTTTAAAGCGCCCAAATCCCTAAGGACTCTGGGCAGCACACAACCAGAGAGAACAAGACATACAGTATTAATATTAAAACATCTGAAAAGTGAAACAATTTAAAAAACAATTTAAAACCCACAATGAAACCATACATATCATTTATGTCCGGATCTCGGTGGTGTATCATCTAATCAACAGTCTCAGGCCTTCCAGGAAAGCCAGATCTTTACAGCTTTCCGGAAGGCTAGTAGGGTGGGGCTGTACAGATCTCAGGAGGTAGCTGGTTCAAGAAAGCTGGCACCACCACAGAAAATGCTCTCCTTCACGGCCCTTCAGCCGACACTGTTTAGCTGATGGGACCCCTCTTCATCTCGGTCAGTGATGGCGAACCTATGGCATGGGTGCCATAGGTGGCACGCAGAGCCATATCTGCTGGCACATGAGCCGTTACCCTAGCTCAGCTCCAATGTACATGTGCGTGCCAGCCAGCTGATTCTCGGCTCAGCTGAAGGCTCTGAGAGGGCATTTTTGGCTTCCAGAGAGCCTCGCGGGGGGGGGGGAGGAAGGGCATTTTTGCCTTCCCCAGGCTCCAGAGAAGTCTCTGGAACTTGGAAAGGACAAAATATGGGCCTACCAGGCTTACCAGAGGTTGGAAATGGGCTGCTTCAGGCCTCCATGGGGCCTCTGGGGGGGAGGGGGGAGGCCATTTTCGCCATCCCTAGGCATTGTATTATGGGTGTGGGCACTCACACATGTGTGACAGCACGCACACAGATACTTTCGGCACCCGAGGAGAAAGAGATTCGCCATCACTGATCTAGATCCTTGTTCTAAGTTTTGTACTTGTTATATATGTCCCTGTAACTTACCTGTCTTGCTATTATTGGCATGTATTACAATATATGATTACTGTATATAACATTATTTTCATAGGCATTTCCAAGTTGAACCAATTAAAATGGTGGCATCACAGTTGCCTGAGGAAGCCCAGTTAGGGGTTCCTTTCATGTCCCCATTAATAACCCCACCGAAATGGTATCTATAGAAAGTCCTCAATTTATGTCCACAATGGAGCCCAAAATTTATGTTGCTAATTGAAAAAATTGGTTAAGTACGTTTTGCCCCATTTTACAACTTTTCCTGCCACTGTTGTTAAGTGAATCGCCGCTCTTGTGAAACTAGTCACCTGGTTGTTAAGTGAATCTGGCTTCCCCGTTGGCTTGTCAAAGGATCGCAAACGGAGATCCCCTGACCCTGACACACTGCAACCGTCATAAATGTGAATCAGTTGCCAAGCATCTGAATGTAAATCATGCGAGCTTGGGGATGCTGCAATGGTCATAAGTGTGAAAAATGGTCAGAAGTCACTTTTTTTCAGTGCTGTTGTATCTTTGAATGGTCACTAAACAAACTGTTGTATGTCAAGGACTGTCTGTATTTACCTACTCATGTTTGCATGCTTTCGAACTGCTATGATGGCAGGAGCAGGAGCGAATGACAGGAGCTCACCCCACCACACAGCAGCATTCAAATTTTGAACATGGACTTGAAGACTATCAACCCAGTGTTCCATTCATATGAACCACCACACTCCTTGCGAAAATAGTTCACCTTTCCTCTTGCACCCGTGTTTGAAAATCAAACATAACTTTTGGGTTAGATTTATTTATTTATTTTTATTTGTTTGTTTTGTCAAGTACGTATTGGTGGTATACAAAGATATAACAATGTTTATATACATGATACTAGTAAGAGAGAAACATTAGGACAGGGGACCGAAGGCAGGCTGGTTGCACTTATGAATGCCCCTTACTGACCTCTTAGGAATCAGGAGAGGTCAACAGTGGATAGTCTAAGGATAAAAATTTGGGGATTAGGTGATGATACTACAGAGTCAGGTAGTGAGCTCCATGCATCAACTCCTCGGTTACTAAAGTCGTATTTCCTGCAGTCGAGTTTAGAGTGGCTTACTTTAAGTTTCTATCTGTATGTTGTATGCTCATGTGTTGTGGTTGAAATTGAAGCATCGTTGACAGGAAGGATGCTGTAGCAGATGATTTTATGGGCTCTGCTTAGGTCGTGTTTAAGGCGACGTAGTTCTAAGCTTTCTAAACCTAAGATTGTAAGTCTAGTTGCGTAGGGTAGTCTGTTGAAAGTGGAGGAGTGGAGGTCTCTTCTAGTAAAGTATCTCTGGACATTTTCTAGAGTGTTTATGTCCGAAATGCAATGTGGGTTTCAGACAGATGAGCTGTATTCAAGGATTGGTCTGACAAAAGTTTATATCACACTTTTCCTTCAGAAGATCAAAGCCATATCTGCATTTGGCAGGCAAAGTCCCTTAAAGTTTTGTGGCTCAGGCCTTCTACTTTCTCCTGTAACTCTTGAATCACTGCTACAACAGTCCATTGTCTTTTTAAAAATTATCTCTTCCTGCCACATCCTGTTTTGCCTCTTTCTATTGCCCTTTCAAACTGAGCAAAAAGATCTGAAGGGAATACACAAACACAATGAGGATTTTCAAGAATTAGTGTGCTTTTTCCCATCGGGTTACTCTTGAAAAAAGCTATTTGCAATTGCTCTAAGATGTTAGTTTAGCAGTAAGCACTTTTTATTATCCCATGGAGATTCCACCACCAAGCGCAAAGTTCTGTCTTTAAAGTTGCTTCTTATACTCTTAGAATTAGTTGCAATTATATTTAGAGGTTTGGATTTATTTCCTTCCTTCTGTCATAGAGTGATAACTGCCATCTCAGTTGTACCGCTTTTCAAGAAGACCCCACTTCTGACACCAAGTGTGTTAAGCACTGGAGTTGTCAATTAATCCCATGCATGTGACTGGGGAATTCTGGGAGTTGAACTCCACACTTCTTAAGAGTTGCCAAGTTTTAACAGTATCCAATTTACGGAGCCATGTTCCTAACATCCATAAGGGCCAATGTTTTTCTTTCAGATATAATTGTACCTGAGTAACCCTCCATTGCAGAGTATGAGCATCCAAAGATCTTATTAAAATACAGTGGTACCTCTACTTACGAACTTAATTCATTCCATGACCAGGTTCTTAAGTAGAAAAGTTTATAAGTAGAAGCAATTTTTCCCATAGGAATCAATGTAAAAGCAAATAATGTGTGCAAAACCATTAGGAAAGAAATAAAAGCTCAGAATTTGGATTGGAGGAGGAGGAAGAAGAAAACAGTTGTTGCCCAGAGCAAAAGGAGCATTTCTTTTCTCTGGGCACTGGTAGAGGTTGGCCCAGAGAAAGGAAAACGCTTCGTTTGCTCTGGACTGCCAAAGCCTCCTTAAGCACTACCGAAAGGCTCCTCTGGCAGCCCAGAAAAGCCCGAGATGGCCGGGATTAAAGGGGAGATGGCAGGAAACTGGTTGGACCTTCGTACCACTCTCAAATTTCCTGGGAAATTTTTCTGGACTCAGGGTCTTAAGTAGAAAATGGTTCTTAAGAAGAGGCAAAAAAATCTTGAACACCCAGTTCTTATCTAGAAAAGTCCTTAAGTAGAAGCATTCTTAAGTAGAGTTACCACCATAGTTCCCTCTAAGCTGAGCAGTGACCAATCGCTCACTTAAAAATCATCATCAACTCAGAGTTTTCCAAACCTGCCCAGAAGCCGAGAGGGAGAGGGAAGGAGAGAGAGAGGAAGAGAGGAAGAGAGAGAAACAGATAGTAAAAAGAGAGGAAGGAAAAGAGAAAGAAAAAGAATGGGAGTAAAGAAGAGAGAAAGAAAATCAAAATCTAGTTTGAAACTAGCTCAACTATTTAAGTGGCATTTTGATATTGATAGAGTTGCCCTATTATGAGCTCACTGTTATAGACACACAGTACAGTATTTTATTTTGAAATTCTCTGAGGCAAAACAGGGTGGGTTTTTTATTTGTTTGTTTGTTTGTTTGTTTGTTTATTTATTATTTCTGTACTGCCCAGTCCCGAAGGGACTGCCGCTCAGACACTATACTTTTCCGCCCACCCCCCAAAAAAATTAGAGGGAACACTGGTTACCACTGTACATGCAGGATTTGAAAGAAAACAGAAATAATACCAGAATTTTCAGCAAGCTAAGCTGAGCACATGATATAGACTAGAACAGCTCTCGATAATAAACCTCTTGTTCCTTCTAATTAAACTGAGTATCCCCAGTGCTCATTTTTTAATAGAACCAATGGCTGCAGAGTTCAAATTGGAGCACACCATTTGACCCACGTGATAGCTTGTTCTGTACAGCAAATCTTTCTAAAAGAAGGATTAAAGCAGGTCGTCCGACTGATGGGAAATGCATTTAGCTAGTCTAGTCTCTCGCTTACCAGCATCCAACCAGCATATAAATTGTGGCCACAAGAGTAATGTTGCATAACTGAATGATAGAAAAGGGCAGAGAAGGAGCAAGACTATGCAGCCAAAATAACAGCAATGGTTCTTTAAAACATGGAAATAAAAGAAGTCTTCTAAAGCAGTGATTTTCAACCTTTTTTGAGCCACGGCACATTTTTTACATTTACAAAATCCTGGGGCACACCACCAACCAAAAGGACACCCTAAGACACTCTCCCCTCTTTTTTCAATCCCTGTCTCCTCCCCCCCCCTTGTGTGTGTGTGTGTGTGTGTGTGTGTGTGTGTGTGTGTGTACACATTCTGGAACCCTTTCCAAAAACAGGTGAGGGCTGGGGGGGGGTTTCTCTCTTATTCTTTGGATGCATTTTATCATATGCTTTAAATCAAGAGTCACTTCTCTCTCTCTTTTGTTTCTCTCTCTTTCCTCTCATTCTCTGTCTCAATCATTTTCTCATTTCTATTTTTTTCCCCCCTTTTTGCTTATTTCTCTCTCTCTCTCTCTCCCTTCCTCTCCTTTTCTCTCTTTCTTTCTTTTTCTTTCTCTCTCTCTTGCTTTCTTTCTCCCTCACTCTTGCTTTCTCTCTCTTTCTCTCTTTTCTCTCTCTCTCTCTCTTTCTCTCTCTCTTGGTTACTTTCTCTCTCTCTCTCTCAGCAAAAAGTTGTGAGACCGAAACCTGAGCTTCCTTCTTTGCGACACACCTGACCATGTCTCGCGGCACACTGGTTGAAAAACACTCTTCTAAAGGGATAAAGTAAAGAAAACAGTGGAAGACAACAAAAATAGATGAAAGACAAAAAAAACCACCAAGCAAAAATAGAAGAAATATGCCTAAACGCCAGTGTTGGGGTCTTATCAGTACGGTCCACTTTGCCATTCCAGCAGCAGCCCCCCAATTGTGTAATTTGCATGGGACAGCTCCGGTACTATCTTTGCCGGGGCATTGAGTGTGCCATCTTTTTGCCTGGATTTTTTTGCCCCTTTTTGGGGCTTCCTGCACATCTCACGAGGGGATGTTCTCATGAGCAAGATTTCAGCAATTTTTTGCTCCCACACATACAAAGCAAATTGTTCTTTTCAAGAACAATTGCAGGAGAACAGAAAATGCAAAATTGGGATTTTTTAAGAATAGGTAATGAGTAGAATTTGGGAAGAACACTATGCCTCCCACAGATGAACCAAACTTATGTTCATCAGAACTATTTCATCCAGCCATTGGGAAGTTATGCCTATTAAATGTCGTCTAGAAATACATCTCTACAGTTCAGTGTTGACTTGAATTATGAAGCAAAATGTAGGCACATGGACCTGGACTAGTAAAGTCATAGTATCATTTGTGACAGAGCCTTATTTCACTTTATAGTGGTGGTGTATAAATTGAAATGCTGTTCTATTACCTATGATATTATGACAAGTCTGGTCCATGTGCCTACAGTTATAGCTTAATTGGAGTCTCTTGATTTTAACAGTCCAAGTGGAAATTGAATTCTATTCACACCTTTAAACTGAAGGTTGAAATATATTGTATCAGGGGTTGGTTCCTCACGGTTCAGACCAGTTCACCTGAACAGGTAGCAACTCGCTACCAGATAATGTCACTGAACTGAATTGGTTGGTGCCGCTATCTTTGCTTTTGCATTGTTTGAACCTTTTTAATTTTTTAAAAAATATTTTTTTCCTTCTGAGCATGTGCAGAAGCAGAGTGCAGAAGCATTACTGTGTTGGTAATGATCTTTAAAGCCCTACATGGCATTGGGCCAGAATACATCCAGAACCGCCTTCTACCGCACAAATCCCAGCGGCTGATAAGGTCCCACAGAGTTGGCCTTCTCCGGGTCCCATCGACCAAACAATGTTGTTTGGCGGGCCCCAGGGGAAGAGTCTTCTCTGTGGCGGCCCCGGCCCTCTGGAATCAACTCCCCCCAGAGATTAGAATGGCCCCCACCCTCCTTGTCTTTTGCAAATTACTCAAGACTCACCTTTGTTGCCAGGCATGGGGGAGTTAGGATATTCCTTCCCCTAGGCCATTACAAGTTATGTATGGTATGTTTTGTGTGTATGTTTGGTTTTTATAATAAGGGATTTTAGTTGTTTTATTAAATTGGATTGTTACATGTTGTTTTTTATCATTGTTGTTAGCCGCCCCGAGTCTGCGGAGAGGGGTGGCATACAAATCAAGTAAGTAAGTAAGTAAGTAAGTAAGTAAGTAAGTAAGTAAGTAAGTAAGTAAGTAAGTAAGTAAGTAAATAAATAAATAAATAAATAAATAAAACAGCAGCAAGGTAAATTAGAACCCATCCCTGCTTCCAGGGTCCCCCACACCATCTTTGGCTCCCAGGGGTCTGTAGGGAGCTTGCTAAGCCCAAAATGGGGTGTACGGGGGCACAACACCTCCATTCTCCCTTTTGGCTCCCAGGGAGTGTAGGGAGGCGTACTAGCCCAAAACTGGGCACTTTTTGCTCCCAGGGGGCTGTGGGAGCTTTCTAGGCCCAATTGGGGCTTGGGG
This sequence comes from Erythrolamprus reginae, assembly GCF_031021105.1. Lineage (NCBI taxonomy): Eukaryota > Metazoa > Chordata > Lepidosauria > Squamata > Dipsadidae > Erythrolamprus > Erythrolamprus reginae. The sequence goes on from NC_091952.1 coordinate 75,507,323, forward strand.
GGCTTCAAGGGAGAAAGAAAGAAACCCTCACTGTTTGGGGAGCCCCACATACACGGAGTTTGAATTTAGAGCTTATTGTAAGTGGTTGCTAAGCTATCCTTCTCAGACTAAGCTAATTAAGAGTGGAACTCTAAGAGTGTCAGATGATCAATGGGCATGTTCTCAGTTTCACAACATCTGGCTTTTCTTCCTGCTACCAAAGACCTTCTGGGGTTCTTCACAGGAAGGGAGAAAAGGAGGGAAGGCGGGGGAGAGGGAGAGAGACAAGAAAGAAAAAGAGATGAAGAAAGAAAAAGAAAGAAAAAGAAAAAGAAAGAGGAAGGAAGGGAGGGAGAAAGAGAGGAGGGAGAGAGGGGGGGAGAAGAGGAAGGAAGCACCACAAACCCTGCCACTAGATGTGACTTCAGAAGACACTTTGAAACAGCATAACAATTTAAATTTGGAAGATATCTCGGAGGTCATCTAGTCCAACCCCGTGCTACAGTAGGAAACCTTATATCGTCTGGATTATTTTGGTGCCTGTAACAGGGAGAAAAATTGCCAGAAAGGAGAAGGCATTTACTAGGACAGGGCTGCCGTGCAAAGGAAGGCAGAGATAGTTCTTGACGTATGACTACAATTGAGCCCAAACTTTTGGTTGCTAAGCAAGAGCATTGTTAGGTGAGTTTCACCACATTTTACTTAATCCCTGACGTTTCCTGGCTCTAACAGTGATTGCAAGCTGGGGAAGAACATCTGAAGGCATGTGTAATGTTCTAATTTACAGAAGTTATGGTTAAATGTGTGGCAGAAATTGGACTTGGGATGGGTTTTTCCAAATGCAGTGAGATTGAAAGTGTGGTTTTAGAAGAGGTTTGTGTGTGTGCCTGTGTATACACATACACATACGGTATATATAGTAGATAATGTATCTTTTTGGTACCTGTGTGTAATATGTATCTATCAAATAGTATATTTTGGATGTTCAATAGTAGTAAATAAACAGGGAAATTGTATCTCATTGAGGCCTTTGAGGCGAGGAGAGGCCTGGCACCCTTATCCTAACCCTTGGTGTGAGTGACGTCAAATTGGCCATGCTCACCCAGTCACATGACCACATCATCCAGGAACCCCATCCAATCACATGACTGCAAAGCCACTCCCACCCAGTCACATGACTGCAAAGCCACTCCTACCCAGTCACGTGACTGCAAAGCCACTCCCACCCAGTTACATGACTGCAAAGCCACACTCACCATCACATGAGCATCAAGCCACACCCACAAAATAAGCCATGCCCACAGAGTGGTAGTAAAAATATTTGGAACCCACCCCTGTTGTGTACGTGTGTGTGAATGAACCAATTAGGGAAGAGTTGTCATCACTGAATCCTGAAGCTTTAGATGTCACTATTGGAGTGTGATGAAAAGAATATTAGGCCTGAAAATCCTGCTCCTGCTTTTCAGTGGACTTATTTCCATCAACAATAGCTACTTTTGCTCCACGGCTCTTGCTTCTCCCATGCTAGCAATAGAATTAGCATAAGCCGAGGATGATTTCCAACCCAATATATTGTTGTTTTAGCCATTCTTATCAGTGAAAAGCAGCCACATTAATGCAATGGTAAATAATACCTGGTGCTTGAAAGGCAGTGAAATAAAAAGCCCAAGAACACACTAAGCAAATTATTCATTGCTGAATGGGAAAGAAAATTTTCCTCCTGATTTCCACAGTTGATCAATTTATGCCTTGAAGCATTAGACTTCATTGTGCTAATCATTATTTTAGCTTACATAGCTGCAAACTTTATTAGTGTTGCCCAGTGACTTTGCGACTTTGGGAATTTAATCAAACAGTTAGAGTAAATGGAGCTATTTGCTTTATCCCCAGAGGCAGACATTTTTTTATATAAAAAAGAAACCCACTTCAAATATCATTGCAATAAATATTAGAGTCTATACTCCAGTGAATTTCAAAAGATTTATATTATTATTTTTTAAACTTCACACGCTTTTACACCAGTTCAGTCTCCGCAATTTCCTTGCAGTTTCTTCTAAAATTGCCACTCACTCAGGAGCATGATAATATTGAAGGATAGCAATATCTGGATTTTGCCATATTTTATCTTACAATAGATTGATGCCATTATAATATTATAACCATAATTAAAAAATTGATGACCAGAGCTGACCCAGATTTTAAAAATGCATGTTCTCACTTTTAATTTAATAATTAAAATTCCAGGCAGACTTAGGAAAGATCTGTCTTCTTGGGGATCTTTTAAAACAAGGCAAATATTTGGCATTGTGATTTTTGTTTACATGAGGTATAGACAGGGGGGGGGACGGGACGCAGTGCGGTAGCGAAAATGGAGCCCCACGCCAGAGCACTACATTTGCACTGAAATATGTTGAAAGAAAATGCAGAGCATCTTGCATAAGCCACGCCCACAGTGTGGTAGTAAAAATTTTGGTAGCCCTTCACTGGGTATAGATAGCTAGAATATATTTTGAAAAATATCTTGAGGTGTATGGTGATAGATTACAATGGGGCACACATAATATTTATTTCTTAACTAGGGAAGTATCTACCCTCAAACCTCATTCATATCTGAAGAATTATACTTGAAGAATAATTTTTCCATTGTTTAAAAAAAGTGGATGGTATCTCAATTGGTCAATTCCTTACAGTTCTCATTGTGTAATTTTCATAGCTAATGTGGGACAGAACTCTCTAGACCACATGTGTCCAACCCAGAGTTCATGGGCAGCAGGCAAACCTGGAAGTTTGTTATTTATATGCATTAATCATATATATATGTATGTTTGCTTCCTTCCATCTCACATGAGCATGCTGCATTTATGCGCATGCATATTTCACACACATGTGCATGCATAGTGCTGAAAATGCTAAAAGAAATCACACAAAATAAGCCAAAAACAAGATGGCGGAGCATGCTGGGAACCTGGCTTCTGTACATGCACAGACAAAAATATCAGCAAAAAATTTCCAACAAAAAAGGTATCCCCCCTCAAAAAAAAAAAACCCCAAAAGATGGCAGCATCCATGGACCGGCACCGACAGAACCAGCTCCATAACATTACCAGTGGTTTGCCACCAGTTCTATAAAACCCTTGTGAACCGGGAGGAATCCACCTCAGTATGTATAAGATAATTCATCTTCATTCAATGTGGCCTAGGAAAGCTAAACAGTTGGATCCACATCCTCTAGACCAGTGTTTCCCAACCTTGGCAACTTGAAGATATTTGGACTTCAACTCCCAGAATTCCCCAGCCAGCATTCAAGGTTGGGAAACACTGCTCTAGACCAATGATTTTCAACCTTTTTTAAGCTACGGCACATTTTTTACATTTACAAAATCCTGGGGCAGACAACTAACCAAAATGACACAAAATGACACTTGAAGACACTCTCTTCTCTTTTTCCATCTCAGTCTCCTCCCCACGGCGGCACACTGGTTGAAAAACACTGCTCTAGACCACAGGGGTGTCAAACTGGCAGTCTGCAGGCCATATGCATCATGTGTAGGCCATGCTCACTGCAGCGCAGCTCCACAAAGGTAAAAAATGTCACGATACATCATGTGATGTCAAATGACACCACCAAGTTTGACACTGGTGCTCTAGACTCCATATTTACTTAGATGGGTCTATCTAGAAAAGATCAATTACAGCCAAGCAAAATTGTGAGGGTTCAGATGGAGATTTTAGAGATTAGTTTGTAAGCAGCTAGTAGTGCCTTTTTTATAATTCACATTATTAAAGGTGTTATTCCATTTGTTAGTTCCTCTTTACAAACGCTTTAAAAAACTTTCATCTAGGATGTACAGTGTTCCCTCGATTTTTGCAGGGGATGCGTTCCGAGACCGCCCATGAAAGTCGGATTTCCGCGAAGTAGAGATGCGGAAGTAAATACACCATTACACAGTATCACAAGCCATCCCTTAACATTTTAAACCCCAAAATTACCATTTCCCATTCCCTTAACAACCATTTACTCACCATTACTACTGGTACTCACCATTGAATAAGACACTTAGTGATCCTGATATTTATAAACATAATTATTTATTAACAATAATTTTTTTTGTTATTTATTTGAAAAAATTATTAGTTTGGTGGTGACGTATGATGTCATCAGGCGGGGAAAACCGTGGTATAGAAAAAAACACCACAAAGTATTTTTTAATTAATATTTTTTGAAAAACCGTGGTATAGGCTATTTGTGAAGTTCGAACCCGCGAAAATCGAGGGAACACTGTATATCCTAATGTTCTGTGCTTTTTGATCAGCTTTGGAAATCACTTTTTGAAAGAAGAATAGAACATTTTTGCATATTTGTTTGTTTCATTTTAAGCAAATATGTCATTTTTCGTGAGAACAATGTATTATTTAATGTCAGTATCCTATACCATGCAGAAGTAACTCAAAGTATCTGTCAGACCTTCAGACCTCATTATTAGAACTCACCTGTATTGAGATATGCTTAAATCTGTTACTTTTGCTTCATTCCCCTCTACATCCCGCTGTTGTTTGCCTTGCTAATTCCGAGCTTTTTCATGGTCTTAAGTGGGAAGTAATTATTCTGCAGAATTTACATGGCTTTGAATCACACATCAGCAATGTTTTAATCCCCTTCTATGTGCCACTTCATCTTGCACAGATTTATTTTTATGACCGGATCCAGAAGGAGGTCATGTACCTGATAATTATCATCCTGAACTTAGCCTGCTTTTGCTGAAGTTGATTAGCATGTTTCCAGCCTCACTGCTAATCACTCTATCTTTGCTTTTGCTTGCCAATTCACACTGCCTTTCTGGCACAGCAAATATTTTCATGGTCCAAACTAATTCCCACTCATTCTTTTGTCTTGGTGACATAAAGCATATTTTCCTTTTTTACAAGGGACTGCAAGGCACTGTGAAATAGAAAAAAGAATAGAGTAGAGTAGAATAGAGTCGAATAGAATAGAATAGAATAATTATTTATTAGCCAAATGTGATTGGAATTTGTGCATAAGCTCTCAGTCTTCATAAAAGCTATAAGTGGAAAATCATGATCAGAGTCATCATAAAAATAAATTCATCATAAGATAGCCATAGGACACTAAACAAATCAACGTAAATCATAGCAGGAAACTAAATAAAACGATATAAATCGTAAAGTCACAAGCAACAAAGTTATAGTCATAAGTAGAAAAGGAGATACGTAATAGGAAGGATGAGAAGAATAATAGTAATACAGCCTTATTAAATAGTTTGGCAGTGTTATGGGAATTAGTTGTTGAGCAGAGTGATGGCACGGGGTGGGTGGGAACTGTCCTTGTGTCTAGTTGTTCTAGTGTGCAATGCCCTATAGCAATGATGGCAAACTGTTTTTGGTTTGTGTGCCAAAAGGGTGTGTGTGGTTGTGCTAGCATAAAAAAAGTTTTCTTCTGATGATTGGATAGCCTTGAAGTTGGTCACTTGCAATATGTTTGGATGTTTACTATTTCTAAGGTAGCAACCATTGGTTCTTATCTTACTGGGACCCCTTGTAGAATAAATTAGACATCTAATATGACATGGCTAAAATCACCCAAACTGTGCAAGGTTCACTTAATATAAATAACTCCTTAAGAAGCTAACCATGGAGCTTACATTTTGCTTATCCAATCTGAGTTATACTGTACTTCACAGAGCTCTGGAGCGAGGCCCAAAGGAATCTTGTACCAATCTATTTCCTACTAGTATAAGTCCCATTGCACATTATTGGTTCAATCATGTGAAGTTTAGATCCAACAAGGTTAGACCTCAGTGCCTAAAATCAGACTGGCCCATTATAATATAAAATTTCACAGGCATTCACCCCTTCACCTGTCTACAAACAAATGCCCCCCTTAGCTATCACAATGTACAGAGAGGGAAAAATAGATGTAAGATTTGAAGCTTGAAGTATGGCCTGAATCTTACGGTTTGTAGTTTTTCTTCTTTGATTTATCTTAGCAGCTTTTCTAGTATCTGTAATAAAATGATTATATTTCACTCTAGAATTTATGCCTGCAAGCCTCCTGGTTCTGGGATTGGCCTGGTAATGGTGCTTTTCTTAGCGAGTTGTTGAGAAACTGCCAGCTCATTGCCCCTTTTGCTTCCAACATGTCAATGACTTCTATAAATTAAATTTGCACCAAAGCAAATCCCTCCAAGTAAGTTAGATAATATGATGATGTGAAATATAATAGTCAAAGATACACAAGTGATGCGAGAGATGATGAGAGCCAGCAGGTCTGGAATTGTGAAGAAAGAGAGGGAAGGGAGAGAACATGGAACACCTTGAAGTCAGAAATAGAATTACACACACTTCTAAATTTCACTAGCAGAAAAAAGGGCAATTTTATACGTTATGTTGATGTACAGTTGTCTTAATTTTTAAGGGGTAGGTTATACAGTCCTAGTCACCTAATTCCTTTCCTTCCTTTACACTAAACTGACCATCTCCACTTGCCCAATCATCCGAACTTTGTTGATCGTCTTGATTATACGTTGGATGTAATCCATGTGCACACAGGTAGTCTTCAATTAATGACCACAGTTGAGCCTGGAATTTTGGTCATAAGTTGATGTATGACTGTAACTTGTTGCTTGTATCCTAAGACTTTTTATTAATATTGGTTGTTTCTTCATTGCTTATTTGACCCCTATGACAATCATTAAGTGTTGTACCACATGATTCTTGACAAATATATCTTTTTCTTTTATGTACACTGAGAGCATATGCACCAAGACAAATTCCTTGTGTATCCAATCACACTTGGCCAATAAAATTCTATTCTATTCTATTCTATTCTATTCTATTCTATGTGATTGTTAAGTGGATCATGACATATCCTGACTAAATTTAAGGACCATTTCTACTATGTTAGTTAAGCAAACCACATGGTTGTTAGCAAATCATATGTTCATTAACAGAAACACATGGTTGTTAAGCAAATCCAGAATATCTAATGAGCATTTTCTGCCAAACAACAGCAATACATACTGTACTGTATTTTTTGGAGCATAAGATACACCGGAGTATAAGACACAACTTTTGGGGAGGAAAATAGGGGAAAGAATCTGCTGACCAGGTATTCATCGGGCTAGTGTCCTCAGTCTGGTCAGCTTTGGCACATTATTTTCTCCCCTGGTTAAGGGCTTTAAAAAGAGCTTGCAAGCCTGTAAGAGCTGGGAACTTCATTAGTACCTGGAAAGAAACAGTAAGAGCAATTAGAGCAATGGAAAAAACCCTGCAAAGACTTTGGGCTTGGAAAACATTCTTCTTCGCAGAGAGTAACAATGAAAGAGCTTGCAAGCTGGTAAGAGCTGGGAACGTTGTTAGTACTTACTTAGGACTGGAGCAAGTAAAGTTATGGGGGGGGGGGAACACCTACCAAGACAGGTTTTGGAAAACATTCCTCACAGAGGAATGAAAGAGCTTGCAAGCAGGTAAGAGCTCAGAACATCATTAGCACCTGGTTAGGACTGGAAAGAAACATTTGGGGCAAGTTAGACCAATGGGGAAAAAACCCTGCAAAGGCTTAGGGCTTGGAAAACATTCTTCATAGAGAGTAACAATGAAAGAGCTTGGGAACATTAATAGCACCTGGTTAGGGCTGGAAAGAAACATCCGAAGCAAGTAAAGCAATTAAAAAAAACCTCTACAAAGACAGGGTTTGGAAAACATTCTTCTTCACAGAGAGTCACAATGAAAGAGCTTGCAAGCCGGTAAAAGCTGGGAACATTGTTAGCACCTGGTTAGGGCTGGAAAAAAACTTTGTCGGAGCAAGTTAGAACAATGGAAAAAACTCTGCAAAGGCTTAGGACTTGGAAAACATTCTTCATAGAGAGAAACAATGAAAGAGCCTGCAAGGTAAGAGCTGGGAAGATCATTAGCAGCTAGTTAGGGCGGGGGGGGGGGAGGGGAAGCTACATTCAGAGTATAAGACGCACCCTAATTATCAGCCTCTTTTAGGGAGGAAAAGGGTGCATCTTATACACTGAAAAATATGGGGGGGGTGAGTGTTTGTGTGTATTCCAAGTCAGATAAGCTTTTTATAGCCGACAACTATGTAAGTGTAACATATTTTTGCTGATAATGAAAAAGAAAGGAGACTACTATAGATCTATTTGGGGCTTATTTGCCTTCATCAGGTAGCCACACCCTTATGGGATTTGAACCTGGGGCCTCTGCCTTGTAAAGCAGAGTCCTTAGCCACTAGACTCCAGGCTCATCTCCTTTATCAGATTGTACCAGGGAAGGGTTATTTGTGATTTTTGATGAGTTAGTTGCTAAGCATCAGAAATGCAATCATTGACTATGGGGAAGGCAACAGTCATAATTTTGAGGACAGATCAAAGTAGCTTTTTAAAAGACTGTTGTAACTTCAAGCAGTCATTAAGCGGGGACTACCTGCAGATGATAGATGTGGAAACACTATAAACATTCACATGCATATGGATTTGCTTCTAGCTAAGGATAGACATTTCTGTGGACTCTCAACCGTTGTTGATAGTTTTTTTAAATAGCATTTTCATAAGAATTGGTGAACAAACTTTGATTTTCTCATTACAAAACAAAGTGAATTAAAATATAAAGTCTCCTTCAAGTCCTAATTCCAGTCCTACTGACTTTTTAAGAGAGGTCTATGTAGATTTCTCAAAAGTGGACTGTCCCTGCCTTTTTGGGGGGAATGATTTTATGACTTCCCAGCTGGGAAGGTATCCTTTGAGGATATCTCCTCCTATGGTAGCCAGGCTCAACTCTGCTTACTTGATGAGCCCAAACAAGGATAGCCAGGTGTTGTCACATAGGAAACAGATTACCTAGGAGGGATATTGCCTAGAAGGGCAGATCAGAATGAGAGAAGGTGTCCCAGAGGTATAAAGCCACCGCTTCTTTAGTGCACGGTTTCATAGAAAACAGCTTTTTAATTAGTTTACTCCAGACAAACAAGCCTCTCCATTCGGAGAATTTGGTTAGGCAGCTGCCTCCCATCTGCGTCCTTAGAATCGCCTTCAGTCTCCTATACAGTACATCAAAGCTGAAATGCCGACTCAGCAGCTTGGCCTACCGTAGAAAAGTCCCTTCTTTTCCCATCAGTAATGTATATGGCATGTGACATAATACATCCTGGCGACAGAATGCACCACTCATCTGGGGGAGGTTTAGCATAATCGGGGTTTTGTTTCCTGATGTGAACAAATCGTTCACCAAATTGTTCCCTTAAGTGGTGCAGAATAGAGGGAAGGTTTGCCTGGTGTCCTACTTTCCATCTCTATTCCACTGCTGTTATGTACACAAAAGGGTATTGAAATAACCACTGGCCATGGCCTTTGGCGCCATCCATGCGAATTACCCTCAGTTCTGTTTCCCCACAGCTCTTGGAAAGGTCTGACCCTTTTCATAGATAGAGATAAAAACGATATAAGTTCTTCTCTGATGTTCTTATGTGTCTCTGTGTGTGTCTCCCTCTCTCCTGGCTTTTGCCTTTCTTTTGTTTCATTTTTGCCACTTATATGTTTTCAATGCTTGTTACTGCTTAATAAGTACCATATTTTTCTGAGTATAAGATGCACCTTTTTCCTCCCTAAAAGAGGCTGATACTCTGAATGTAGCTTTTTTTAAAGCTTTTTTTCCAACCCTAACTAGACGCTAATGGTCTTTCCAGCTCTTACCTTGCAGGTTCTTTCATTGTTACTCTCTGCAAATAATGTTTTTCAAGCCCTAAGTCTTTGCAGAGGTTTTTTCATTGCTTTAACTTGCTCTGAATAAGTTTCTTTCCAGCCCTAACTAGGTGCTAACAATCTTACCTGCTTGCAAGCTCTTCCATTGTTACTCTCTGCAAATAATGTTTTCTAAGCCCTAAGTCTTTGCAGGTTTTTTTAAATTACTGTCTCAAAATAAGGTTTCTTTAAAGCCCTAACTAGGGGAGAAAATAATGTGCTGAAGCTGACCCGCCTAAGGACCCTAGCCAGATGAATATTTGGTAAGCAGATTCTTTTCCCTATTTTCCTCCCTAAAGACTAAGATGCGTCTTATACTCCAGTGCATATTATACTCTGAAAAATATGGTAAACACCAAGATTTTCCTTTCAGCTTGCTGAACTGTTGTGTGTGCTTGCCTGGATCTTAATATAGGGACTGGTAGAGTGTGTATTGGGTGTTACCCATAATAATTCCAACAGATGGAATCCCTTCAATCAGAAAAAAACCCTATGATAACTTATATATTTATTTGTACCCTATAACAATAATTAAGTATTGTACTTCATGATTCTTGACAAATGTATCTTTTCTTTTATGTACACTGAGAGCATATGCACCAAAGATAAATTCCTTGTGTGTCCAATCACACTTGGCCAATAAAGAATTCTATTCTATTTTATATCAGCAGTATGAAGCATCAGTTTCTTTTTCTTTTTGTTAATGGTAGAGTGTTGCTGAGTTTTATAGCAGCTCTGAGTCTCCGGAGGGGGGGGGCATACAAATATTATTATTATGTCAATATAACACAGCAAACGAGATCACTATGCTGGATTTCGTATTTCATCACCAGTCGGGCGCTTCCCAAGCACCTAGGACTGCATGATGTAGTGGCGAATTATGTTTGCTGATCCCAGTAAAGCGGCCTTTTGCAATTGACAGATGGAGATTTTGTCAATTCTGATGGTTTTCAAATGTCCGCTGAGATCCTTTGGCACTGCGCCCAGCGTGCCAAGTACCACTGGGACCACTTTCACTGGCTTATGCCAGTGTCGTTGTATTATTACTATTATTATTATTATTATTATTATTATTATTATTATTATTATTATTATTATTACCATGTTGTTGTGATGGGTGTTTTATTTTCTTTACAGTCTGAGGTTCCCTGTAAATACATACCAGGCAGTAGTGGGTTCTAAATCCTGTTGCTATCGGTTTGTGTGCACATTCAGGAGCAACCAGCGTTGGGCTCCTACGGGTACGATCAAGTACGCAGTACTGGTAGCAAAATTTTGATTTTTTTTTTCTTTTTCCCCCTTCTGGGCCCTGAGTATGTTTTTCCTATTGCAGTAAATGAGGTTGAATGCGTATAATTTTAGAAGAGCTGTGCATGCATATGTGTACATATACTTTATATAGTAGATAATCAGGGGTGGGCTACTGCTTGGACCCGGAGGGCGCAGTGGGGTAGCGAAAATGGAGCTCCATCCTAGAGCATTCAATTTGCACTGAAAGAAGTTGAAACAAAATGCATAAGCCATGCCCACAATGTGGTAGTAAAAATTTTGATAGCCCATCACTGGGCGCAACCCACCGCTGATATCAGGCTAAAGATGTAATCCAACATCACTGGAGCAAAATAGGACTTTCTCCTTCCCCTTAGATCCCCTAATCCAATTAGATCTCCTAATCAGATAATAGCAATCCCTGGATCCATTCAAGGATGCTTTTTATGTCATGAAACATTCTGATGTTTCTTCTGATTTGATAAAGAATCAAATGGTCAAGAACAATTTCACTACAGGCACATGACAATCATGATATGTGATAGTACAGAAGATGGCAGGGATGTCTGCAAAGTACATTAAAAAAAGTTAAGCTAGTGGCTGCAATAATTTGGTGTGGTGTGTATGGGAGGGTGTTGGATGCATTGTGTCGGGTTCCAAATGGATAGAGTTTGATTATAGTGTTATAATCATCAACTAGACTTTTTAGACGTACCCTACAGATCCCCCACTGGCAGGAAGCTACACAAGGAAACAGCTTTTCAAGACCTTCCTCAGGTAACTCCTGAGTTTGAATGTTTTTATCACACTCAACTCAAACCAGAGGGATCTAAGAGAAGGGCCTCTTAACAATGTCTGAACTACTGCAATATCTTCTCTGATTTGCTCATGATTTGTTTGTTTGTTGATTATTTACTTATTTGTTTACTTATTTGTTTATTTTTTGTTTGTTTGTTGATTATTTACTTATTTGTTTATTTGTTTGTTTGTTTGTTTGTTTGTTTGGCTTATATGCCACTCTTCTCCGAGGACTCATGGTGTTGTGGTTCCGTCTGAGGCCCCTCAGGGAACGGCTGATCTTCTGTCGGTTTCCAGCTCAGAGGGAGAGGCTGAGGAACAGGAGGTGCAGACAGACGAGGAGGAGGAATCCCAGGCTGAAGAAGAGGGAGGACAGCCAGAGTCCCACCAGGGGGAGCTCTCCCCAGCAAGCAGCCTGGATTCCTTAGAGGAAAATGCACAAGCCATAATTGATCTGCGACAAAGAAGAGCTACTCAGAGAAGAAATCAATTGGCTAAGTACTTTCAGCATTAAAGAGGCAACAGCTGGGTTTGGGTGTAGTGCTCTTGGGAAAGGCTAAAAGGCAGACCCACCCTTCCTGGCTTGTGGAGTTTTATCTTTGAGAGTCGTGGGACCTGGCTGTGAACTTTGGCGTCTTGGAATCCTGGTTTGTGCCTTTGACTATTGAAACCTTGGGGGGGGGGGTGCCAGCAAGAAGCTCGCTGTATTGTCTGGACATCAGGACTCTGCTGTAACATATTATAGCCTGTCTGTTGAGAAGAACAGGTTTTCCTCTGTGTTTATTTTTTCCAGCTATAAAATACTTTTGGCTTTTACCAGAGTGTCTGGCTGTTTTTTCCAGTTGGTGTTGAGGTCTGGGGGAACCCAGACAGAACACATGGCGGCTCACAATGCCCTATTCTGATATTGTGCTGGGGTTTTAGAGTTGTTTCCTATACAGAAAGGGCACTTTGTTCTTTGTTTCATTTTTTGTTTGTTTTTTTAAAAAAATAGTGTCGCATAACAGGGGTCCCCAACCCATGGGCTACAGCTTGAAACTGGGCCACAGGAGAAATGAACAAACAAGTGAAGATATACTCACATAAGCATTTCTCCAAATGGAGCTTTGCACCAAGCACTCTCTATTCATGCACACACACAGATACCACTTGCACAAATGGAGCCATGCCCCGCACACACACGCAAATACACACACACACACACAGAGGCTCAGCTGCCAAGCTGGAAAGGTTGGGGACCACTGACATAAAAGATGAAGAAATATAAATGCCTTGGAAGCCTCTTAGTTGAAAAAAAAATAGTCAACCCTGGAGAGAAATGTCCATCTATAAATTAGTCATGGGGCAGGGAACCTCACTTTCTGCTGCAATACTACTAAAAGTTAGTCCTATTTCATCATTCTGCGTCTATCTAACAAAATTCAAAATGTGAAGGGCAAGAGAGCTGCTTCTACCCTTCATCCCTATCTGACTTGGAAACGCCAGCTCTAAAGTCACGTGAGCTGTCTATGTGGTTTGGAACAATGTAAAATCAGGGCTGTGCATTATGCAGGAGGCCTATAACATCAGCCCCATGTGGCTTCAGGAGCTCCCCTGCTGTAGAAGTTATCTCTCCAACTCATCAAGCACAATTGAGCAGCAATGAGAAGTCCAGAGGCCGCACCTCCTGTATGTTGATTAAAATCAGAATTAAATGCCTGGACAGCATTCAAGTAATCCCATAAAATGGCACTACAGAGTCACAGTACTCCAAAGGAAAGGTTTCTGCAGTGAAAGAATGTGGAATTTACTACCTCAAAATCTGATTATCATCAATATTTGAGATGGCTTTAAATAGAGTTTTAATGTGCGGAAGATATTAAGTTATTCCACAGCAGTACTATAGACAGAATCCCAGATTCAGAATTATTAATAAGACATTCTGGGAAACCAAATGATGAACTTGATAAGTTATAGAATAACTTTGGTCTGATTCATCAGATGTAGCTCTCCCTCCCACCCACCCACCCACCCCACTCCTCTTGCATGTTTTTCATCTTTCAACTTTATGGTAAATCTAACTGTGATGTGCTTGCTAAATTTATCCTTTGGACAAACAAAAGTTTGATGATAATTTTGTGGCAAATGTTAATATCTCCGCCTAACCATATGGCCACAATGAAGTGAAAGGGTTTGACTTTTTTTCCCCTGTCATTGAGTGGTTATTAATAGGACTAACAATTTACTTTTAAAAAATATTTAGCAGAACACATTATGAATGTGTTCCATAATATTGGTCCTATTTGACTCATTGTCAGTTTATTTTAGACAAATTCAAAACCGTGAAAAGGAGGTGCTAGAAGCTTCAAACAGCTTTCATTCTCTTGATTGTTTCAGCTCAGGCCATACTGGCAAAGCTACAGAAGGCACCATCTGGAACTGTCGAGGCTTGAAAACAAGCCATTCTCTTCCCTCAGATCCTCGGGCCTTTAGCCCACAGCCCCAAAGAAGGTGTTTCCTCAGCTACTTTGAATGGACAGCATATGGGTCATTAGAAGTAATATGTATAAGGTAGATTGGCTGATAATAGGTAACAAGAAGAGAAGTAACAGAAACAAGATATAGTCTATACCAGAAGTATTCAATTTTGGCCACTTTAAGACTTGTGAACTTCCAGAATTGAGTAATTATTTCTTTTCTTAAACAATTGGGAAGACCTAATGCCTGCAAATCTACCATTCATCTGGAGGTCTACCAACAGAAGTCCAATCTCCTTCACTGATTAGTTTCACTAGGCAAGGAAATTAAAAGCTCTAGCTATCTCTGTCTTACCCGTGAGTGGCAAGACCTCCACAATCTTAATTAATATAGTATTTAATACTTGAAGGGAATATATTACTGATAAGCAGGGGGAAATGTTATAGGTTTGTCATAACCTACCAGCAATGAAGTTCTGCTGTCTTTTGGAAAATATTGCACAACATGCAACGAAGACCGATGTAATACACTGGGTTGGCTCCAGAGATATGGCATCATGCAATTGTCATCATTTAGGCATCAGGATCACAGTTTACTGCAGATAGTACTGTGTATGAAGTTTAATTATAATGAAGCCACAACATGATAGATAGATAGATAGATAGATAGATAGATAGATAGATAGATAGATAGATAGATAGATGATAAGTAGGTAGGTAGAGCTCATCTTTATTTATTTGTGCAAATAACTCAACATAAATAATATTCTTTCCTTTTCCTATTTTCCCTTACAACCACATCCCTATGAGGTGAGCTAGGCTGGCTCAAAGCTCACTTTCGTGGCTAAGGTAGGATTAGAACTCCTAGCCTGGTGCCTAAACCATGAGATCAAACCGGGACCGCCTTCTGCTGCACGAATCCCAGCGACCAGTTAGGTCCCACAGAGTGGGCCTTCTCCGGGTCCCGTCAATTAAAGAATGTCATTTGGCGGGACCCAGGGGAAGAGCCTTCTCTGTGGCGGCCCCGGCCCTCTGGAACCAACTCCCCCCAGAGATTAGAATTGCGCCCACCCTCCTCGCCTTTCGTAAGCTCCTTAAAACCCACCTCTGTTGTCAGGCATGGGGGAACTGAGATATTCTTTCCCCCTAGGCCTTTACAATTTATGCATGGTCTGTTTGTATGTATGTTTGGTTTTATAATAAGGGTTTTTTTAGTTGTTTTAATATTTGATTGTTACATGCTGTTTTTTATCACTGTTGTTAGCCGCTCCGAGTCTATGGAGAGGGGCGGCAAACAAATCCAATAAATAGATAGATAGATAGATAGATAGATAGATAGATAGATAGATAGATAGATAGATAAATAAATAACTCTATACATTTATAATTTGTGTACATTTCAGCCTATTGAAGACAATATGCTGATATTATATAAAAGAATATACAATACTGTACAACACACACTTAAATGCCCACCCATTTATATGGAAAAGAAATTTCCTTCAACTATTTTAGCAGTTATGGGCAGCATGATGGCCCCGCAGTTAAAAGAGACTGAAATGAAGGGCCTTGTGTAAGAGGGTGAGTTCCCATTACCAGCTCCTACCAACCTGCAGTAGTAGTTCAAAAGCCTGCAAATGCAAGTAGATAAATAGGTACAACTTTGGTGGGAAGGTTACTGCATTCTGCATTTTTAAGCTGGCTACATGATGATGGAAGACTGAGAACTGGAGATGACTGGACAGGTAAAACCTTTAAAACTTTTCATTATAGAAGTTATGTTTGGAGTATAGATGTTATTGGGCTTACTAGAAAATTATAGATAGCAAATTTTCTGGCTTGATATCAATTGTTACTGTATTAGCAGAAGCTGTACACATCTGTAATAATATCATAACATGATTGCTTATGGATGTATTTTTATTTTAATTAAGAAGTATCTGGTTGAATAATCTTCTGCATTTTAAAAAGCACATTTAAATAACATTTAATGTTATTATCTGAACATAGCCTAAAAACTGAGCACCGTCAACCTTGCAATGAGAATATGGTTGAAAGAACAAATGCATTTTCTTTTAATCTCATCTACTAAGTTCTCTGTTTCAGAAATATGTGGAATTTATTCATCAATCATTTATAATATTGTATGTTTTGAGACTAGTATATTATATGCCAAATTAGCCCTGGATAATATTTTGTTTTAGTTTTAATAGCTAAAGAACACGTTAATCATAACTTCAGTTTTACATTTGTAAAAATTAAGTAGTGCAGGCTTTGCTATAGAATGTTTTATCATGCTTTAATTGTGTTATTAATAACTTAAAGCGATGAACATACATGATCTTGCTTTCAGAAGTTGTGGGAGCTTCATCACTGGAAGCTTTCAAGAAGAAACTGGACTGCTGTCTCGCAGAAATTGTGTAGGATCTCCTGCTTGGGTGGAGAACTGGACTAGATGACCTACAAGGTCCCTTCCAACTCTATTATTCTGTATTCAATGTATCATAAGACATTATCTGTAGCATTCCTTGCGTAGGTCTAAGGTCACATTGTTGGCAAACCCAAATGTCTTTCTAACCACATTTTTATTTTTATTTTTATTTTTATTTTTATTTTTATTTTTATTTTTATTTTTATTTTTTATTTTTTTTATTTTTTTTATTTACTTATTTACTTATTTACTTATTTACTTATTTACTTATTTACTTATTTACTTATTTACTTATTTATTTATTAGATTTGTATGCCGCCCCTCTCCGAAGACTTGGGGCGGCTCACAACATAAAGATGCTTTGTCACCTTATGTTATTAGCATAAGTTAGCATAAGTTAGCATAAGTTTTGAACTCTAGGCTTTGCAACCACGGAGCTCTGGGTAGGCCTCAAGGTCTGGGTAAAATTCTGGCCTGGGGAAATTCTAGCATGTAGGAAAATGTAACAGGAGTGCATTTGCTGACACTCAAAGCTTACTGCCAAAACTTCCCTAGATTTGCCCTTGCATTTTATAACATCATGAATGCTCATTGTTCTGTGGGTATGAATGATCACATCATGTAAACTGCGCATGTACATAGCAAAAGTTGCATAGAGATAACATTCCTATAAGAAAGCTGGTTGGGAAGAAGAAGTATTGTATTGTTTTGCATTACATTGCATTGTATTTGTTGTGGTTAGCTCTGGCCCAGCTCCTGCCCCAAGGACTGTGGATGTGGGGGAGACATCCACGTGCTGCAGGCCTGTTTTGCTCCCGGTGGAATCTGCTGGTGAAGGCTCCTCTGACCAAGAAGACATGAGTGACAGGGAGGAGGAGAGTGTGGCAGACAGCTCAGAAGGAGATCAATTATCTAGCTCCTCCTTGGATTCGGAACAAGAGTTAATGATACAGCCACGCATGCGGAGAGCGATGCATAGGCAACAACAACTTTGAAACTAAACCAGAGCAAAGTGTGTTTCACTTTGTGAAAGAAGAAGGATTGTGAATTGCCTCACAGCTGCAAGCTAAGTATCACAGAACTGATAAGGGACTTGTACAAATTACCAGTTTGTTTGGAGACGAGTGCTCTTTGCTATACAAAAAGAGTGCTTCATTTATTTGCATTTTCGGTATAAAGAACATTGTTTTGAATTTTCAAACGTGTGTGTGTCTGAAATTGTATCTGTGCATTTTCGGGAGGATTCTACCAGAGAGCTCGACAGAACAGTATTGAAGGATTGTTTGGAGACTTTTGATGCATTCGCTTCTGGAATAAAGTTGGCTTCTTCCTCTCCTACAATGGTCTCTGCTTGTCTTTGAAACGCTACCCTGATACAACACTTCTCCACTGTGCAAAGTTGTGTTCTGCTTGTCAAGCATACAGTAATTCATGAGCCTCAAAACAAATTTTGATTTTTTTTAAAGGGTGAGTGCATAACTGCACACAAATAAGATCCATTCCTTTCCACAAGACCTGGCACCATATAGAACTGGTGTCTACAGTTTCAAATGTGAGGAACTAATTGATGATTTAGCGTTCACGGATTACCTACCTGTGCACATCCAGATGAATCTAACAACAAGTAGCTTTCCTTTTTGCATGCAGTTCTGGTTATCCAATTGTTTTCAAGGTCCTTCAGGCAATTCACATATGGGAAGTTACCATACTTCAAATTTTACTCCAGGAACTGCTTTATGACAAATAATAATTTTTATTCTGGGACCTTTGCTTGCGTAAATTATAGTTTACTCTTTTCCGCCCTCTGGTGGCTCACCAACCATTTTGTCTGTTTCTCTATCTACAAACCTTTTCTTTTAGTTCATATGCGGCAGCTACTTTTGAGCAGGTTATGTCTCCTTAACTTCATTGGTCAACTAAAAGAAAAGCAGTTTCTGAAAACCTTTTCATTAGGGAAGCATGATCCCCTGGGCAATATTTCTTCTTTTAAGGAGGAATCAGGTTTTTTTTCTTGTACCTGAAATCCTTCTGCTTCTGAATTGCCTTGTGATGTTGGGCGACACCGTTCATATTTACAAGATGAACTCTGCTCGGTATGCCAAACTATTTATTGATCTTTCTTCATTTGGTTCACAGAGCAGCAGTTAAACAGACTCGCTTGACCACTGGCCATTCAAAAAAAAAAAGCAGGCAGAGGACAAAAGAGGAGAGAGGATGGAAAACCTAAGGTCCAGCCATTTTGTTGATCTATGAGATGTCACTTGTACTAAGCCTGGGTTGCTGCCTAGAATTTCTTAGATGCCTCTTTCGAGGTCAGCACCTTTTACAACCTGAGCACCAGTGCAAATGGCGTAAGAAAGCTGAATGACACAAAGAGAACAGAAGTTTAGTTAGTTTAGTTTAGTTTATTTAGATTTGTATGCCGCCCCTCTCCGAAGTCTCGGGTCGGCTAACAAAAATGAAGAAAACAATATAACAAATCTAATATTAAAAAGTAATCTAAAAAACCCCAATTTAAGAGACCAATCATACCAACAAACATACCATGTATAAATTCTATAAGCCTAGGGGGAAGGGAGAAAAAATTTTCAATTCCCCTATGCCTGACGACAGAGGTGGGTTTTAAGCAGCTTGCGAAAGGCAAGGAGGGTAGGGGCAACTATGATATCTGGGGGGAGCTGGTTCCAGAGGGTCGGGACCGCCACAGAGAAGGCTCTTCTCCTGGGTCCCGCCAAATGACATTGTTTAGTCAACGGGACCCGGAGAAGGCCAACTCTGTGGGACCTGACTGGTCGCTGGGATTCAAGCGGCAGAATAAAATTGAAGCTTTTTTCAGTGACATCATTTTGAACAGTTGCTCAACAAATGGTTGTAAATGGAGCATTATCTTACTTTCCTTCTTTCTTTTTAGGAGTAAGATCCAGTGATGGGCTCCTACAGGTACAGTCAGGTTCGCAGTATCGGTGGAAAAGTTTTGAATTTTTTTTTCTTTTTTTCACTTCTGGGCTCTGGGTATGTTTTTCCTAAATGAGGCTGAATATGTATAATTTTAGAAGAGCTGTGCGTGTGCATGTGTGTGTGTGTTCATACACATACAGTTTACATAGTAGATAATGTATATTTTTGTGTGCCTGTGTGTAATATGTATGTACACATATGGCATATATACATAGAATTAAATTGTATATTTTGGATGTTCAATAATAGTAAATAGATAGGGAAATTGTATCTCTTTGAGGCGAGGAAAGGCCAGGCACCCTAACCCTTGACGTGAGTGACGTCAAGTTGGCCATCTTTAGGCCAGTCACATGATCTTTGAGCCACCCCCTGGTCACATGACTGGCAAGCCACACTCACAGTATGATAGTAAAAAATTTTGCAGCCCTTCACTGGTAAGATCCTCTTCTTTCCCACTGCTTCCCAAAACAGAACAGAACAGCTTGGCGCAGTCAACTCACCGCAGTCAACTCAGCACATCCAGCTTGCTGTGGCCACCAAAGAACAACTCGCTATGGGACAATTCATTTTAAGTATTTTTAAAAATACTTAAACAATTCAATTTAATTATTCAATTTAAGTATTTTTTAAAAAATATTCAATTCCACTTAAGTATTTTAAAAAATATCCAATTGAACAATTGAGCAATTCAATTTAAGTGTTTTTTAAAAATATTTTTATTTTTGTCATTCACATTTCATTTTGACTTTCCCTCCTTTTGCATCCTTCTTTGATGATTTTATTCTATAATTTCTTTGATATTAGTGTAACTCTTGCCCTGTGGTGAGCTGTTCCATGGGGAGTTAGCTATGGAAGTTGTCCTTCCATAGGTGGCGTGCAAATCCTTATGTGCGGGCACACGAGATGTTGCCCTATGTCAGCTCCAGTGTGCATGTGGCCAGATGTGGCCAGATTTTCAGGCTTCCGAGGATGGGGCGGGGTCATTCCCCCCCCCAGGCTTCCGAAAAGCCTCCGGAAAACAGACCCAATGGCCAATGGTTCGGAAATGAATTTACAGTTGGGCTATTGTTCACTCTCCCCAGGCTTTAGGAAAGCTTTCATTCCCAAACTTCCGTTCGAGCCGTTGGGCCGTTTTTCACCCTCTCCAGGCTTCAGGAGGTAAGTGAAAAGCGGTCCAATGCCCCAACCGGAAGTTCATTTCCAAACTTCCAGTTGGGCCATTAGGTCTTTCTTTTGCCATCCACAGCTTCCAGAAGCTTTTCTGAAGCCTGGGAAAGGTGAAAACGAACCCCACCCCACCCTCCAGAAGGCTGAATATCAGCTAGAATATGTTTTTCACCATCCATAGGCTCTAGAGCAGGGGTCTCAAACACAGGCCACTTTAAGACTTGCGGACTTTAACTTCCAGAATTTCTCACCCAGCTTTGCTGAGGTGAGGTGTTGAGCTTTGCTCGTTGAGGAATTTATTTTATTTATTTATTTTATTTATTGGATTTGTATGCCGCCTCTCTCCGCAGACTCGGGGCGGCTAACAACAATGTTAAAAACCAACATGTAACAATCCAATTTAATAAAACAACTAAAAACCCTTATTATAAAAACCAAACATACACACAAACATACCATACATAACTTGTAATGGCCTAGGGGAAGACCCACCTTTGCCTGGCGACAAAGGTGGGTCTTGAGTAATTTGCGAAAGACAAGGAGGGTGGGGGCCGTTCTAATCTCTGGGGGGAGTTGATTCCAGAGGGCCGGGGCCGCCACAGAGAAGGCTCTTCCCCTGGGGCCAGCCAAACAACATTGTTTGGTTGACAGGACCCGGAGAAGGCCAACTCTGTGGGACCTTATCGGCCGCTGGGATTCATGCGGGATTGAAGTCCACAAGTCTTAAAGTGGCCTGGATTTGAGACCTCTGCTCTAGAGGCTTCTAGAGTCCTGCGCATGTCGTGGGGGGGGGGAGCAGAGAGGGTTTTGCATGTGCATGCATGACGGGAGAGCATTGCATTATGAGTGTGGGCGTGTGCTCGTGAGCTATTGTGCATGCACGCGTGCCCTTTTGATACCTGAGCAAAAAAAAAAGGTTAATCATTAATGTCCTAGAAACTTCCCAGCATATTGTCAATGTAATCCCTCCCCTCTCAATGCTTTGGATATTGTTAGGAACCACAAGCACTTTGAAGGCTGTAGATAAAACACTTTCCTGATTGGCCAAGCTACACCTCAGTTCAACCCCACAGAATTCTTTGTGTGGAGAAAAATCTTTGTTCTTCAGACTCCCCCGTCCTTTGTCTGTTGGTTAGAAGGGAAAGCTAATGAATCCTTTCCACCCACCTGCTATGTCTTCTAACTCCTACTGAAACACACTAGCTGAATAATGCTGGTTCTTTAATCGCTTGTAGTCAGTAGCAAGGCAATGATATGACTGGAGAGCAATCATGTTCATTTGTTGACACTATGCATACTATTGTGTTTTTGCTGGGGTAAAATTGAGCTTCTTCCCTTGTCGGTTTTTGCATACAGAATGAGAAGAGACAACATTTTGTTTTCTACCCCAGGCACCTAGAAGTGTTGGCTTTCTAACTACAGTGGTATATGCGAGAAAGAAATTGTCTAATCAAGGCCTAATGTAGGCGAATGGCATAAAATTTACACCAGTCACATAATTTTCATAACTGCGCCATTGTTAGCATGCTTTGTCTAGCTAGGTTAGGGCGGGTAGCAATTACCGTAGGTCCTTAGAAGACACCCTTTTGTAAATTGTCAAGGCCTTCAAATTTTTCCATGTAGCAGTGATGTCTGTAAAGAATTACATGGGATTTTACAAAACTTCCATGCGGCTATTTTTATACAGCTCATCTAGAAGGAGGAACAAACAAGATTCATGAGATGGACATTGATTTTCTTTGTAGTCAGTTATAAAATACATCTAAATGCAAAAGATCAGCTAGGAGGTGTGTATATGTGTGTGTGTGTGTGTGTATCTTCTTGTCATCCAGTCTCAAAGATTGCTCTACATATCCTGGTACATTAAATCATAGCAGCAGAAGAAAGCAGGGTGATACATCTTGCTGTGCATATTTTATATAATGCACCATGTCAGCAGAATTTGCATTAATTATCTAGCAAGGAATTGCAACTGATCAGTTTTCATTTCCACAAAAAAGAAAGACATTAACATATATATTGTAGATGTGTACATATTCATTCGATTTTGTTAAAACAGCATGTATTTACCATACATAAAGATGCAAATTATTATTAAACAAATGGCATTGTGCATGTATAGAGTATAGCAATGATCATAATTTAACTTTCATTATGGGCTCTTCAAGATAAAATTGTTCATTATGCCCTATTGGGTGGCTTTTGTATGTTATGGTTTTAAATCTTCCCTTTCTTCCCATAAACCTCCACATTATTCACAGAAAAGTCATGTCAGTATAAAAAGTCTACAGCCTACATTTCAGCACAAAATTGGGTGTTTTTATGAAATGGACATTTTACAGCATACCTTTCATTTAACCCCTGTGGCAAAAAAAAAAAAAAAAAAGCTCATGAAATCAGACTTAACAGCCTCCTTGCTGAACAACATAAATTCTCCCCATTATGGTTATAAGCAGTGAAGGACTACCAAAAATTTTGTTACCACATTGCGGGTGTGGTTTATGCATTTTCTTTCAACACCTTTCAGTGCAAATTGGGTGCTTGGGGTGGAGCTCCATTTTCGCTACCCCACTGCGTTCCGCCCCCCCCCCCCCCGCCCCCATCCAGGCAGTAGCCCACCCCTGGTTATAAGTCAAAAACTACTTGCAATTCTCAATTCTGCCTTGTTTAGAGAATCCGTAGGACTTTTAACAGAAGCTCCATCATCCTATCTCTCTGCAGCAAGTTTGGTGGCAAACAAATTTAATTGATGATGATGGTGGTGGTGGTGGTGGTGGTGATAGTGGTGATGATCTGAGAGGTGAACAAAAATGTCAAACCCAGCCTGAACATCTGGCTGTTTGAGTGACAAATCATAATAGAAGAAAAGTTCAATTTTCCAAGAAGAAGACCTAAGAATTGTGATACAGCCAAACAAGTTCCTAATTCTGTTTGGGTTAATAGGCCTAGGCCAAGGGATTTTGCTGATCTGTTCGTGTCATAAATTTGACTACTATCCTCAACAGCAGATGAAATCAACTGTGCTTGATATCTATACACACACACCCTTTTTTTAAAAAAAAGCTGATTTTTCTCTGTGCAGAATGCATTGACTTATTTAGCTTTTGCTTGTGTGTTCGTTTTGGCTTTGGCTTAAGATAGAGGCAAATTTGGCTTGCAAGCCACCTAAGATTATGTGGCTCATCCAAGGAAGACTTCTTAGTGTTCTTGAATGCTTTGCATGAGTTTTACGTAAGTGGTTTAATTTAATTTAATTCAATTGTGCCCATCTAAAACAAAAATTACAAAGAATAAAGCAATAGGCAGGATCCATCCCTAACTGCAGGGTAGGAAATGGTCTCTGAGGAGATTATAGCTGTGAGTGGAAAGATTAAATACCTTGGCTTTGGGGATTTTGACTGGAATGTCTGAGGCTGCATTACAGTTAAATAAATGAACCCCACAATATGATTGTGGCAAACATCTCCAATGATACACTTTTTGTGGGGGCAACTCAAAACAGCAATAGCACTTATATTTATATACCACTTTACAGGGTTTTACAGCCCTCTCTTACAGTGTCATTATATTTCCCCTAATTATTTGGGTCCTCATTTTACCCATCTCGGAAGGATGGAAGACTGAGTCAACCTTGAGCTTGGTGAGATTTGAATTGCCAAATTGAAAGCAGCCAGTAGGCAGCAAAATTAGTCTGCATTCCTTCACTCTTACCACTGCACCACCCTGGCTCATGGTTACAAGAGCCCACAGTTCTTCTCTTCAGAGAGTGGAATATAAAGGATTGCTCACCTTAGTTGGCATAGACCCCAAATGTTTCCATCCTTCATGAAAAGTTGATGTCAGTAGTGAAAAAATGGGAGGATTGAAAGACAGGAAAGGAATTATTAAAAAAAACAGAGGAAGAGGCAAAAATATTGCAGCTTACTCCTTCTTATCCTGATGATGCAAACCGTAACAGGGTTGTAGATAATCCATCTACCATCTGTGCCCATTAGGATTGTTCATTAATCTGATCTGTAACTAGCCTTTAAATCTTTCTAAAGCTAAATGGGATATTTTCTGAATACAGGTAATTATGAAGAAGATGTAAGTGTATTCAGTCCAGTGGTTTAACAGTAGATATGTGGAGCAGTGCAGATAGATAGATAGATAGATAGATAGATAGATAGATAGATAGATAGATAGATAGATAGATAGATAGACAGACAGACAGACAGACAGACAGACAGACAGACAGACAGACAGATGATAGGTAGGAAGGTAGGTAGGTAGGTAGGTAGGTAGGTGGATGGATAGATAGATAGATAGATAGATAGATAGATAGATAGATAGATAGATAGATAGATAGATAGATAGATAGAGGCCCATGCAGCTGGTAGCTGATTCCGACAGTGAAGAGGCTGATGTAGTGATGCACCAGTGGCCTGTGCAGCTGGTATCTGAGTCAGACAGTGAGGAGGCTGGAGAGGACTCTGATCCAGAGGCAGAGATTCAGCCAGGGCCTTCTGGACCTCCCGAACCTCTCATCAGTGACGAGGAAGAATAGGAGGAGCCTCTTCTCAATGCACAGGCACGCAGAGCTGCCAAAAGGTAGTAATGGTTCCAGAGGAGGTCTCCTCGGGAGTAAGGCTTGGGGCTAATTGACCACTCCCCATGTCTATTTAAGGGATGGTGACAAAGGAACCAATTTGCAGGAAACAACTACGTTTGTATTCCTTCATGTCTTGACTCCAGAAATGATCTGATTGGTTCTTGCTTTCTCTCTTGGCATTTTCCTGTGAAGTGCTTCTGGGCATTTTGCCAACAGCTGTAAGATTACTGTTATCTATAAGACTGTTCACTCAGAATTAAATTGTTCTTTTGTGGACTGGCTGTTAATGAAGCTGAATTAACAACCAGTGTTCATAAAAGACTACTTTAAACTGTATTTGTGTTTGACGACTACTAAGAAAGTTCATTAGTAGCCCTTATTTAGTAAACTAAGGTTTCTACAGACTTTGTGTGTGCTACGTTCTTTGTAGTCCATAGCTGGGGTAGAATAGATAGACAGACAGACAGACAGAGAGACAGACAGACAGACAGACAGGATGGATGTTTGGTTGGATGGATGGATGGATGGATGGATGGATGGATGGATAGATAGATAATATAGATAAATAAACATAGACGTGATGTTCCTTCAATACACCAGGGTGATTCGACACAAAAATATGTAACCCTTCCCTGGTGCAGATCTGAAGGGATTGGATACTGTAGCCTAGAGGATAATTCTCTGCCTTACAAGGCGTAGGTTGCAGGTTCAAGTCCCAGTGGGTATGGCTAGCTGATGAGGCCAAAATAAGGCCGAAATAGATCTATCCTAGTCTCCCTTAATTTTCAAATTCAGCAAAAAAACATGTGACATATATATACATACATACATACATACATACATACATACATAGAATACACATACACATACACATACACACACACACATATGCATTTGTATATGTTCACACAAACACATATATATCTAAATGAAGGGTAATTTTCTTAGAAATTAGAAACTGTTTCCTGCTACAGGGCATACACCACCAAGGTTGTCACCCATGTAATAAATCTGGCAGAAATTATTAAGAGATGTGTGAGAATACAAATGGAGAAAGTCTTTACAGATATGCCAATTGCCAGCCCTGCAGGGGACCTGATCATTTATTTATTTACTTTTAATTCCAGCAGGCATTCAGGACATTGATTTCTTCTGCTTTAATAGATGAGAACCATTTTACTGGGCTTTTAATGCTGCTCTTTTTATTTGTGAATACCGGTAGTATACTTTTATGGTTGGCGTTGTTGAACATATGCATTGGAATTAATAGAAGACATAAATAATCTGAAATAAATATTAAGCACAGGTCAAATGAAAAGAATTCCAACTTGCAGTGGAATTCTGCACCGTCTGTAGTTTCAAACCACATTTTATGTGCTTTATTCATTGTATTCATCAATCGTGAGCCGACTGCTGTTTTCTGAGACATTCTCCAAAACAATCATGTTTACAACCATGGAGATGCATCAGTAGTCAATGGAAGAATAGTCTATCTGCTAGGTAGAAAGCAGCTCTTCTTCCTGCTAGGGGACAAATTAAAATAAGGTCAAAAATGCCTACATAATCCATTTTTCCTCCACCACCACCTCTTCTCCTCTTACCCATTCCTCCTTCCTTTCCCTCCACCTCCTTTTCCTCTTCCTCCTCCTTTCCCCCCCCCTGCTTCTCCTGTTCTTCCTCCCTCCCGCTCTTCTCTTCTTCTTCCTCCCTGCCCCTTCCTCTCCATCTCCGCCTCCTTCTCTCCATTGAGAGAGGGCTATCACTGGATCATTCTCTCCAGTTTATAATCAAAGATATTTCTGAGATTTTTCCAGCCTCTTGGGTTATATATTTTCCTTTGTGAAATCCGCCGTGTGTGTAGAGAAATGAGCAGAATAAATTATCAGCAATTTCATTTGACCCATACAGAAGAACCTTGAGAACTCTTTAAGTTGTCAGCAAATTCAGGCCCCATAAAGCTAATCATCTTGGCTATTTAATTCAGCCCAGTAATTTCAGGTTTAGTGTATGTAATGTTAAATATTCACAGTAAAGTGAATTATTAACATATGAGCTGAATGCTTTCTTTTTATTATCTTGTGTATTTGAATGAATTGAAAAAGCATGTAAGAGCTAGATCACATGAAATATGGAGAGTCTATAATCAGATATCCTAATTATTTTGGGGGGGAAAACATGCCTAGGGAAGGGTATTTAATCTGATTGAAGACACAGCAGTTATGGAAGCAGTGATTAACCCTTCCTTTAATATTCTTCCCAATTATACATTTCCCTCCCCCAAAGCATCTTTTAGATAAAAACAAAAGTAATGTACAGATTGCAGAGAATATGTGCATGCCCAAAAACAAAACCTTGTTATACAGAAAATACATTTCTAATGTCCAAGCTGTATTTCTGGTATTATTATTATTATTAATTCCGCCCTATTCCTTTAGAACTGAAGCTGTGTTTTGTTAACCTTTTCCCCTGCTCAGCTTTTTACAAACCACAAAGGTGGGGAGGGCATGTAACTCCAAAAATATCTGCATTTTTTTTAAAAAGAGAGAGAGAGAGAGACAGAAGGGGTTTTCTTTGGGGAAATGTGGGTGCGTAATTTTTTCCCATCTATTTTTTTTAAGTCTGTAAAGAAAAAAAACCCACCTATTTGTTCTGCATTGCAACAATGCCAGCTGCATTCAATCAACTAAAAAGCTGCAAGCCATAAACCTTCCTCCACAGCCATAGAAGGAGGAAGGGGGGGGAGGCAGGGCCATAAAAATTCATCAGGATAATGTAGAGATGAAACGCGTTTGAATCACCATCCCTGCAATCAACCAATCATTCATCTGTGGCATTTACAGCACATCTCATTCCCCTGTTCCTTAAGGACAATTGATTTTCCTGATTCCATTAGCATAACGGCGAGGAAAAAGACTGCAGTGTAATATTTCTGGAAAGTTCCAACAAGTAGGCTGTGTGTTGGAGTGTGACCACAATAATAAGCTACCTAGTAGCTTGCTACTCTGTGTGCTGCTTTTGCTGCAGTCAGGGCATCACAAACTACGGAAACCATTTAAGGTCCAAGAACAGAAAGAGGGAAAAGGGTTATTTTCCCCCAAGAAGGGCCAGGAGAAAGCAATTTAGGCTAATGTTTTATCATTCCCTTTCCTATACTTAGCATTTTCACTTCCTCTCCAGAGAGAGGGAGCTGCACTAAGGATAGAAAAAGTTGCATCTTCA
Source organism: Erythrolamprus reginae (assembly GCF_031021105.1). Lineage (NCBI taxonomy): Eukaryota > Metazoa > Chordata > Lepidosauria > Squamata > Dipsadidae > Erythrolamprus > Erythrolamprus reginae. Next base: position 75,535,952 of record NC_091952.1, read on the forward strand.
AGAACACATAATCCATGACAACATATAGAAATCATTTGATGGAGCCCACATCCCCAGGAATGTCTGAAATCCTGTGGGGAATTGCTTGATTACCAGCTTTAAGCAGACCCATTCTTCAAGTTTTCTCTTGAAAATGCAGTGAAATAATAATAATAATATTGTATCATATTTTATGATAGATAGATAGATAGATAGATAGATAGATAGATAGATAGATAGATAGATAGATAGATAGATATCGACATCGATATATACATATTTTGCTGATAATGAAAAGGGAGACTACTATAGATCTATTTCACACTTATTTGCTTTCATCAGGTAGCCACACCCTTACTGGGATTTGAACCTGGGGCCTCTTAGCCATTAGACTACAGGCTCATCAGTTTGTACCAGGGAAGGATTATGTGTAATATTTTTGTTGAGTCACCCTGGTGTGTGTGTGTGTGTGTGTGTGTGTGTGTATGTATGTATGTTTGTATGTATGTATATATGTATATATAATATTTTATAATAATAAAATTTATATTTTCTTTTATTTACACTGAGAGCATTTGCATCAAAGACAAATTCCTTGTTTGTACAATCACACTTATTATTATTATTATTATTATTATTAATTAGATTTGTATGCCGCCCCTCTCCGAGGACTCGGAGCGGCTTGACCAATAAAGAATTCTCTTCTCTTCAATTCTATTCTATCCCATTCTATTCTATTCTACTCTATTCTTTAGCACTTCTTTGTCTAAAGGGTTTATCAGCAGTGAACTGAACCATGGTTTATTCCATTAACTCAATTTCCTGGGTTTGCACAACATGCTGAATCATAAATTAGGTACATTATCTGGATTTCTGTGACTCAGTGTTATGTAAACTCAGTCCTATTATTCCCAGTTCTTCACTGGTGATTTTGTAATACCTAATTTTAAAAATTCTCATAAAGAAATATTTTTAAAATATTTGTATTGTTTGAGCCATTCTTCAAAATAGATAATGTGAAACTTCCTTTAGTATTCTGATGTCCTATCTGGTATAAGTGTGTGAGTCCCTTTATGATTGCAAATTCCAAATCAATTTTAAACTGCACATATAGGTTTTCTATCATTCTGAAGCAGAAAGCAAAGGGAAGCTAAATTACTATGCCTAAAATAGCCTTAACATCATCATCATCATCATCATCATCAAAGCCTCGAGTCACTCCTTCCAAAACCTCAGAAAATCTTATAAATCTTTTCCAGTAAAATGTAAAATGACCTCAGAGAAAGACCCCACTGACCTTTACTAACAAAAATACGTAGGGAGGTTTTGTAGTACAGTAGTACCTCTACTTACAAACTTAATTCATTCTATGACCAGGTTCTTAAGTAGAAAAGTTTGTAAGAAGAAGCAATTTTTCCCAAAGGAATCAATGTAAAAGCAAATAGTAACTATACACTCTCCTTTCTCAGCACTTTCTCAAACTCTTTCTTTTTTATTTAATTTTTAGCTTTTTTATCTTTGAACTCCCTCCCTTCTTTTTAAAGCAAAATCCTCTCCCTATTTTTGGTTGGGTTTTTATGTTCTAATTGTGTGAAGGGCTCTAGATGGTTTGTTTGCAAGCTGTGAGCAATTGAGCCTTTTGTTGTTTACTTTCTCAATCTGATTGGGATGAAGCATGCATATCACTCGATGCCAGGTTTACACTGGGTGCAAATCTTAGAAATTGAAATGGATGTCAACTGTGTGGATGGGACTACAATGTGGATGTTTACTTTATACATTACAAGTGGAATGCATTTATCTAGAAAAGGGATTAATCTCCATGTTGAAAATGTAGCATGTTAAGATGTCAATTAAAGGGTAAATTAAACAATGGTCAGAGAAATAATATTTTTTCCCACTGAAAGATAGAAAACTTTACATGGACTTTTTGGTTAAAAAAAAGAAAGAAAATATATATCTTATGGGCTTGGGGATTGATCCGCACGAATCCCAGCATCCGGTCAGGTCCCACAAAGTTGGCCTCCTCAAGGTCCCATCAACCATACAATGTCAGTTGGCAGGACCTAGGGGAAGAGCCTTCTCTGGGGGAGGGGCAGCCCTCTGGAATCAGCTTCCCCTGGAGATTCACACTGTTCCCACCCTCCTTGCCTTCTGAAAAAGTTTAAAGACTTAGCTATGCCGCCAGGCCTCTGGTCATTAGACCTTCCCCCTGACCAACGAATGTGTTTCACAAAGTGAATGGTAATGAATGTTTTAAATTATATTAGAACTTTTAGGGTTTTTTAGTTACATTATTTGAATCCCGATGTATTGTAATTTTTTCTTTGATATGTTGTGAGCCACCCTGAGTCCTCGGAGAGGGGCGGCATACAAATCCAATTAATAAATAAATAATAAATAAATAAAGATGTAGGTTAAAAAGGGGGGTGAAGGGATTTGTATAGCATCTAAGAGGAAGAATGGATTATAAGATTGTATTTATTGTTTTTTCATCTACATTCTGTGTGTGTGTGTGTGTGTATTAAAAAAAGGAAGATGAAAAACTAATAGGAATTCATCACTATGCATATTTGAATCTAAAATTTTCTAGCTTTTTTACACAACCACAATACATGTTAAAATATCTCTTCTTGTTATTCACGTTCCCAACATAAATTTGAAGTGCTTTTATACATTCTAGGCAATTTCTCTGGTGACATATACCAACGCTTAGTATATCATTTTGCAAAAATTCTCTCTAAGATTCTAACATAGTGTAAAATTCAATCCTTTCAAGCACGCATTTTCCCAATGGTCCATTTGTACGTTATAACCAAAGATTTCAGTCCACTTCAATATACATTTTTCACTTGTTCTTTTTTGTTTCAATAATTATATGATCATCAGTTTTACAGAATTCTATTTCAGACTCAATCTTACAGTGTTCAAAATCATAAACTCTTTTCATCTTCAGGTAGTCCTCAACTTACACCTCTTCGGTTAGTGACTGTTTGAAATTGCAATGCCACTGAAGGAAGGGATTTATGATCTCTGCCCAAAGTTACAGCTGCTCAGTGTAGGGAGAAGGGCCAGGTGAAGGGTACATGTGCAGAAAACTCAATAGACCTCAATAGACCTCTCATGCCTATATGAGGTCAAACTGTTCACATAGCCAGAATTATCTAAAACAGTATCTCTGGCTGGTATGTGATCTCATCTAAGTTGTATTTGTTGTGAGTAGTCCACGACTGGGTCAGTTAATTACAGATTATGAGGAGGATAAACCAGGGCCGTCCTGCTACCCTAGGCCAGTGTTCTGAGTCAGATAGTGAGAGTGAGGGAGAGTTGTGTCACGCTGAATATTGACAGCCCCAGAGACATTCAGTAATTAAATAGTTAACTGTGTGTGTTTCTTTAAGACCCTCCTATTATGATGTAATATCCTGCCACATCTAACCTCACATCCTTCTTCATGCTCTTTTGTTTCATTCTCCATTATACTTCTATCATGTGAAGACATGTTTTGTTATGTTGTCCACTGGGACATGTTTATTTTCTATTTTTATAATAAAAAGAAATCTTGCTTTGAAACAAAATGAATGGACTCTCATCCGTCGCCTCCGCGGTGGGTTAATGTTCAAAAGGACATTAATCACTCAAACTGTGACATGGTAGCAGAGGATGGTTCTCTTATCTAAGCCTGAAAAACATTAATCTGTAAAGACTTCTAATTAATCTGTAATGCCTGCTAAGCGCAAGAAACAATTACTCACAGAGTCCTTTTTCTTCGGAATGTCTGACAGCCAGATAAATGAATGGACTCTCATCCGTCGCCTCTGTGGTGGGTTAATGTTCAAACGGACATTAATCACTCAAACCGTGACAAGTTGGAACCTGAGAAATCTGAGGAACCTCCAGAGACTGTAGAAACCCCAATGATGGTAATGTCTGAGTCAGAGGAGGAGGGTGACATGGGAGAGGAGCCCCTACTAGATGCCTGGGTCAGAAGGTCACGAAGCAGACAGGAATATCTTTATGGGAAAAAGTTCAGAAAGTGAGTCTATGAAAAAAAAAGTCTAGACAGTTATATCTTAGCACCTCCCTGTCTACTTTCTCCCCATCACATTTTGCTGGAAAACCTTGGGCCTTCTTTCCACATTGCTGGGTTCCACAACCAACTCCACACACCTTGTTGTTAATTGGCCCACGTACCTTCTATTGGAAGCAGCTGCTTTGCTGCTCAGCCTTCTTATATAAAGATCTCAGACATTGCCTTCAGAAAACAGATCTCACGGACTTATTTCTCATCTGTGAAACGCTCCTTGGGCTGAGAGCTACAAAGAAAGATTGTCATTATGAGTGGTCCTTGACTTATGACCACCATAGAGGCCAAAATTTCCATTGCCGCAGATGTTAAGTAAATCACTGCAGGTTGTTCAGTTAGCAACTTGGTTGTTAAGTGAATCGACTTAACTTGACTTTGCTCATCAGAAGGTCTCCAAAGATGATCATATGATCCTTGGGCGCTGCAACGATCATAAATATATGCCAGTTGCCAAGTATCCAAATGTTGATCACATGACCATGGAGATGCTACAACGGTCATAAGTGTGAAAAGCAGTCACAGGTGACTTTTTTGAGTGCCATTGTAACTTTGAACAGTCACCAAATGAATGATTATAGGTCACGGACTACTGTATCTGTTGAAACGATGGTTATTATAATTCATAACTTTATTTTTTTCTTGCTTTTTTCTTTTTCTTGTTTTTTTCTTCGGATTTGTCTTTTACTACTTGTAAAATTGTAAAATAAATTACAACCACTTTGACTATTCCATCCTTATGCACACAGAGAAACACATGAGGGATAAAGAGACGGCTGCAAACTGTTTCAAAATTCTCCACCAAACTATGAATGGTCTCTCTGTATTTCTCCAGGGGGAAAGAAAAATTCTCAGTTTTTTAAAGGTAAGACTTCCTCTTAACACTGACAGTAATTTTGCTATTGAAAAGGCCCTGGGGGAGAAATTCCCTCACGATGTCTTTCCTTGAATTTAACTTATCAGTAAGAGATTATTAAATATAAGTCCGTGATGGCGAACCTATGGCACGGATGCCGCAGGTGGCAGGCGGAACCATATTGGAGGGCAGGCAAGGTGTTGCCCTATGTCAGTTCCAGCACACATGCACATACTAGCCAGCTGATTTTTTGGCCTTGGGGAAGGCTGTTTCACCCTCCAGAGGTTTCAGGGAAGCTTCCCTGAAGCCCCAGAGTGCAAAAAACTGCCCAACGGGTGTTCTGTCGGGCCCTCTGGTAGACTCCTCCCAAAAATTCACAGGTACAAATTTCAGACACACACACGTTTGAAAATTCAAAACAATGTTCTTTATAATGAAAATTCACTCAACCTAAGCCCTCTTTTGGTATAGCAAAGAGCACTCGTCTCCAAACAAACTGGTAATTTGTACAAGTCCCTTATCAGTTCTGTGATACTTAGCTTGCAGCTGTGAGGCAATTCACAGTCCTTCTTCTTTCACAAAGTGAAACACACTTTGCTCTGGTTTACTTTCAAAGCGGGGGAAAATCAGCACACAAAAGGTCAAAGTCAGTAAAGCAGTCACGAAACACAACAATCAGATAATCCTCCACAATGGCCAAACACAGAGGCTGCTATTTATAGCAGCCTCACTAATTACCACAGCCCCACCCAACCACAGGTGGCCTCATTTTCTTTGATAATAATCTCTCAGTTGTTGTTGCCTATGCATCGCTCTCCGCATGCGTGGCTGTATCATTAACTCTTGTTCTGAATCCAAGGAGGAGCTAGATAATTGATCTCCTTCTGAGCTGTCTGCCACACTCTCCTCCTCCCTGTCACTCATGTCTTCTTGGTCAGAGGAGCCTTCATCATCAGATTGCACCGGGGGCAAAACAGGCCTGCAGCATGTGGATGTCTCCCCCACATCCACAGTCCTTGGGGCAAGAGCTGGGCCAGAGCTAACCACAACAACAGGCAAACCGGAAGTCCTTTTTTCCAAACTTATGGCTTGCCCATTTGCCCATTTTTTCGCTATCACTTCAGTGAGGTCTGTGTACATGCGTGAGGATGGGGGGGATTGTGTGCATGTGCAGGGGCAGCGTGGGGGTTGTGCATGTATTGGGGGGAAGGAATGGGTATGGGTACGTTTGCGTGTGCTAGCACACACACGCTTTTGGCACACAGACCGAAAAAGATTCACCATCACTGGTATAAGGCAACACACAAGTAAATGCACACGCACACACATATACAAACGCTGGCTTTACATAAGCAAGTATGTCTAAGAATACCACATCACAATCATAATATATTCAAAATTATTTTCTCGTATAACGTATAAACAACTCCTGGATGACCAAGACAATCTTAAAACGCAACAAGAACTTAAATCAGCAGCAATAGAATTGGATTGATCACATTACCTACAAATACAATCACGGTACAAGAAAGATGCAACACAATTTGGATTCCAAAATGATCAACGGTTAGATAAAATATTATTTGACCCAGAAAAAAAAATGATTTAAAAATTATACAACTTTCCATTACAATACAAATTATAGGAAGAAGTGGTTAAGGGGGCAATGGCAACATGGGCACAAAATTTTGGGTATGCAGTTCATTTAGCAGAATGGGATAAAATTTGGGAAGTAAATTACAAATTGACTGTGGTGGCATCATATAAGGAAAATAGATTGATATACAGTGATCCCTCTATTATTGCGAGGGTTCCGTTCCAAGACCCCTCGCGATAATCGATTTTTCGCGATGTAGGGTTGCGGAAGTAAAAACACCATCTGCGCATGCGCGCCCTTTTTTCTATGGCCCGCGCATGCGTAGATGGTGGAGTTTGCGTTCCCCGCCGCCCACGCAAAGGGGAAACCCCGATTCGGCTCCTCGCTGCTGCTGCGCTACCGAGCAGATCAGCTGCTGGGCGGCCGAAGGAACCTTCCCTGGGTCTTCCCCCTCTTGCTGGCGGGCGGGCAAGCGGCGGGCATCAGCGAGGAGCCGGGGTTTCCCCTTTGCGTGGGTGGCCGGGAAGACCCAGGTTGGGGGTTCGGGGGGTGCTGGGAAGCCCCCCAGGCCGGCTGTGACCTTTTAAAACAGCTGCGCCGCTTCCCAGCTGAGTCCTGAAGCCAAACGCGGAAGTTCGCCTTTGGCGTTTGGCTTCAGGACTCAGCTGGGAAGCGGCGTGGCTGTTTTAAAAGGTCGCAGCCGGCCTGGGGGGCTTCCCAGCACCCCCCCAAACCCGGGTTGGGGGTTCGGGGGGGTGCTGGGAAGCCCCCCAGGCCGGCTGCGACCTTTTAAAACAGCCGCGCCGCTTCCCAGCTGACTCCCAAAGCCAAACCCGGAAGTGTTTTTTTTAAAATATTTTTTTTAAATCGCGATATAGCGTTTCGCGAAGATCGAGATCGCGAAACTCGAGGGATCACTGTACTGTATAATGTTCTGTCAATGGTATCTCCTTCCAGCATGATTGGCAAAGATGTTCCTGACAATGTCTTTGAAATGTTGGAAGTGCAAAAAGGAGCAAGGGACCTACTACCATCTTTGGTGGGAGTGTCCTAAAATCAAAGTATTTTGGAATAAAATAAGAAATTGGCTGGAAGAAATTACGCAACAGACAATTGGTTTGAAGCAGGAACTGTTCTTATTGGGAATTTTTAGAGAAAAGTTTTTAAAAGACAAATGTTACATAATATTTCATATAACCACCACTACTAGGATTGTTTACGCACAGAGCTGGAAAAATGATACCATCCCCACATACTCAGTGGTCCTTAGAAAAATCTTGAAATGCTCCAAGATGTGCAAACTAACAATGGAGATATATGATAAGGAAGAGACAGAATTCTATGATGCTTGGAATAAATGGTATAAGTGGTTAAATCACAACAAAAAACTTATACAAGGTGAATTATAAAAAAGCTGTAAATGTTCTTACTCTCACGTCGTATGTAAATAATTAGAGGTATATAAAACTAAAATGCAAGAAATAGAGGTTGAATATATAGTAGAAGATTCAATCCATTGAATATAGAATTGGATAAACAATAGCGATTGTTTAAATTAAAATAGTAATACTGTAAAGTGTAAATATATTTGGAAATGAAAAAGTTTTACTTTGGTGTATTTTATGTATTTTTGTACATCTTGTTTATATGGTTTTTTAACTAGATTTTTAACTAGATAACTAAAAAGATTATTTTTAAAAAAAAATATTTTCTCTGTAAGAAATTCTAAAGCAAATTTTCTTTTATAAGTTTGAAAGGCAATTGCCTCTTGAAAAACACTTTGGGAACATTTTTAAAATAAGCACAATATTTTTACTTTTCTCTCCCTGGTGTTAAAATATAAAGAATGTTTTCCTTCCAATGATAGATGTAGCCAGACAGACAGCTTGGTGTAGCGGTTAAAGCACCATTCTAGAAACCAGGTGATGAGGATTACTAGTCCCACTAAGTGAGTTTTTGCCAGTCACTCTCCCTCAGCTCTAGGAAGCAAACAATGGCAAACTACTTCTGAAATCTTGCCAAAAAACTTCAGGAACCTATCCAGGCAGTTGTCAGGAATAAAAAAAATGTCTAACCTAGAATGCGACCATAGATTGAAAATTTCAGTTTGATGCACTGCAGAGGGATGTGATGGAATCAAATCTGGTTGCAAATGTCTGTACATGGAAGAAGTTACAGCAGGAGAGAACCTCTGAACAAAAATAATACAGGATAGAAATTCAGGGAAAGATAAGGCAGTTGCCATTAGATAGGCAGCTTGAAGCCAATGAAAGAAATTAGATTTAAGGACATCAAACAATGGAAAAAGTTTATCCCAAGGAATAAAGAGCTAGAAGCGAAACAGAAGTTAGGAACTCTATAAAAGTAAGTCGTGTATAGGAAATACACTTAGGAGATAAAAGAATGGAGCAGAAGAAAATTGATATGGATGGGTGGCTTGTGAGATAGCAAAATATCAGGTCTTTCTCCTTATAGCACGCCACTTAGCACTTTGCAAATTTCACTTCGCAGTCCGACAGCTCCAAGGGAAGTGTCAAGAACAGAGTCGTGAATTGTACACCACCTTTGTGGATCTCACTAAGGCTTTTGACACTGTCTGTCGTGAAGGTCTGTGGTGCATCATGTTAAAATTTGGGTGCCCTGATAATTTCATCCAGTTTCACAATGGTACGATGGCTCACATTCTGGACGATGGAGAAGCTTCAGAGGCCTTTTCTGTTACAAATAGCATAAAGCAAGGGTGCGTGCTGGCACCAACCTTGTTCAACATAATGTTTTGGGCCAGGCTGTCAGATGCCTTCCAGAATAGTTCTCTGCTAGTGACTTCCTCTTAATTAATTAATTAATTAATTAATTAATTAAATTTGTATGGCACTTGCTCTTGAAGGACTCAAGGCAGCTTACAACAATAAAACAATAAAACAATATAAAACCAATTTACAACACTACTAATAATATATAAACCCTTAAATCTTATCAATACAATCATACCATATCATACATCCCAATCAAATCTAATTTGTTAATTTGTTAATTTGTTAATTTGTTAATTTGTTAATTTGTTAATTTGTTAATTTGTTAATTTGTTAATTTGTTAATTTGTTAATTTGTTAATTTGTTAATTTGTTAATTTGTTAATTTGTTAATTTGTTAATTTGTTAATTTGTTAATTTGTTAATTTGTTAATTTGTTAATTTGTTAATTTGTTAATTTAATAATTTAATATTATTTATTAGATTTGTATGCCGCCCCTCTCCATAGACTCGGGGCGGCTTTATTTATTTATTTTGTACAATATACAATACACATTGAAGAGAATAAACATATAGTAATATATCAAGGAAAGGATAGAAGAAAAGATATAAGAATAAAATGCGTCAATGAAGAATAGAGAAGAAGATATATAGAAGGAAGAAAATATATATGAGATATAGGAGAGAAAATTGGACAAGTGACAGAAGGCACACTAGTGCACTTATGCACACCCCTTATTGACCTCTTAGAAACCTGGAGAGGTCAATCGTGCATAGTCTAAGGGAAAAATTTTGGGGTTAGGGGTTGACACCACGGAATTCGGTAATGAGTTCCATGCTTCAACAACTCGATTGCTAAAGTCATATTTTTTACAGTCAAGTTTGGAGCGATTAATATTGTTTGAATCTGTTGCTTGCTCTTGTGTTGTTGCGATTGAAGCTGAAGTAGTCATGGACAGGCAGGGCATTGCAGCATATGAACTTGTGGGCAATACTTAGATCATGTTTTAGGAATCGTAGTTCTAAGCTTTCTAGACCCAGGATTGTAAATCTAGTTTCATAGGGTATTCTGTTTCAAGTAGAGGAGTGAAGGGCTCTTCTGGTGAAGTATCTTTCAACATTTTCGAGGCTGTTGATGTCCAAGATGTGATATGGGTTCCAGACAGATGAGCTGTATTCGAGGATGGGTCTGGTGAAAGTTTTGTAGGCCAGAATTAAGTTTTTTAGGCCGGAATTAAGAAATGTCAGTTCTCACATCTCTTTATTGATGACTGTAGGTCACTAACAGTTTGGGAGAACTGGTCCAAACTGGGAGGAACCCACTTACATTCTTCTCATCAGGGAATGCAATGTGGGTCAGGCACTTTCACTTCCTTAACTTTTACTTTCCCTCCCCTCCAGGGTTCATGGCAGACTGGTACCAGGGGTGGGCTACTGCCTGGATGGGGGGAACGCAGTGGGGTAGCAAAAATGGAGCTCCACCCCAGAGCACCCAATTGGCACTGAATATGTTGAAAGAAAATGCAGGGCGTCCTGCAAAAGCCACGTCCACAGTGTGGTAGTAAAAATTTTGGTAGCCTTTCAGAGAGCAGGCATGAGGTGAAAGTTCTGACAAGGGCTCTTCTTGCTGGTTGAAAATCTGGCAGCAAGCTGTTTGAAAATGGACTACTTGGAGAAAAAATTGAGGGAGATTTTCTTCTTGAATTTAGGACAGCTTCTTGACCCAAGCAGCAATGGAAGATATGTTGCAGATTTAGTGTTTCAAGATAGAGTGATACCTTGTCTTACAAACTTAATTGGTTCCGGGATGTGGTTTGTAAGATGAAACAATGTTTCCCATAGGAATCAATGGAAAAGCGATTAATGCGTGCAAGCCCAAAACTCACCCCTTTTTCCAGCCGAAGTGCCCACTTTTGCGCTGCTGGGATTCCCCTGAGGCTCCCCTCCATGAGAAACCCCACCTCCGAATGTCTATGTTTTTTGCGATGCTGCAGGGGAATCCTAGCATTGCAAAAACGAGCACTTTGCTGGCAACGGAAGTCCAGAGGTGGGGTTTCCCAGCAAAGGGAGCATCAGTGAAATCACAGCATTGCAAAAACACTGAAGTCCTCAAAGCCTCACCTCTGGACCTCTGTGTTTTTGTGATGCTGCGATTTCACTGAGGCTCCCCTCACTGGGAAACCCCACCTCCAGACTTCCGTTGCCAGCGAAGTGCCCATTTTTGCACTGCTGGGATTCCCCTGCTGGGGTTCCCCTGCAGCATCACAAAAACACGGAAGTCCGGAGGTGGGATTGCCCATGTAGGAGAGCCTCAGGGGAATCCCAGAAGTGCAAAAACGGGTGCTTCACTGGCAACGGAAGTCCAGAGGCGGGGCATCCCAGTGGCAGTGGTGGGTTTGTAAGGTGAAAATAGTTTGTAAGAAGAGGCAAAAAAATCTTAAACCCCGGGTTTCTATCTCGAAAAGTTTGTATGAGGAGGTGTTTGTAAGAAGAGGTATCACTGTAGTTCAATAGCTTTGAATCCAAAAGTGCTGCCACTCTTGAAAAGGAAGGTCGGAGATTGAGTGAGCAGAGGTAGATATAAATCAAACTCTGCTGACCTGCTTCTTGATATGCAGCATTGGGAAATGAGTTGCTTTGGGTCCAAATGGAAATGCTGATTAATATCACAGTCTCAGCAGAACAGTATATTAAACTAGTTTCTGAAAACTCTACTGGGTTGCCAGAGACATGCTCCTGCCAGAAAACTCGGATGAGTTAGGAAATAAGCCCATGACTTATTTCAAAAGAGCCATGAGAAGGCAGTAGACGTAGATAGCCATGCCTACAGTAGGAATATCAACATTGTTCAGTTAGCATTCAGCGGCTCTGTCAAAAGCAGACAATGTGAACTAATGCCTTCCATTTTTTTCCATGTAAGTCGTGTGGTTTGAGCCATGGGATCTACGCCATATTGAATTATTCAGCTGGGTTGAAGCTTTGCTATGCTTTTTTTAAAAAGGAAGTAAGAGTGGAGAAGCAGAAAAGCTAATCCTAAATGCTGAAGCAGTGCGAAGATTTAGCCATTTCTAGAATGACAACTTCGGCCAACAGTGAAAATGTTCTGATCTTCTTTACAATTCCTTTACTTACTTACATCTCCTTCTTTTACTTTACGTTTTACTCTCCCTTCTGTCCCTGTGATGGCTCCCTACCTCTATGATTTAACTCTGAATAGAAAAGATATGGGGGAGGCACAGGGAAGTGAGGAAAGAAGTCATTTTAAAAGGCTATTCCGGCAAACACAGTTTTCAACAGCTTTAATAAATGACTGCATGACTGCAAGGGCTTTAACTGTTTTTTATTAGATGTTAAATTGGGGGCATAAATCCAATCCAATTTAGAAAAAAAAGAGTCAGAGAGAAGTTGGGCTACATATAACTACAGGTATTGTAACTAGAAAAGAAATCCACTTTCAAAAAATTCAGCAGTTGATGAACTGAAAAGAAGACATTATCAGCTAGGGGTTACCATGGGGATATTAAAAACAAGTGGAGGTGGTGACTATAGATACAGGACTGAATCCCTTTTCAACATACGTTGCATGCTTCAATCATAGAAATGTGGCAGCCATATGAATTTTCTTTAACACCTATGTTTTTGATTTAGTATTTTGCACCAGGTGATTAAAAAAGGAAACAGAGAAAAATAAATTCCGCAATGAATAGATGGGACAAAAATGAAGAAAAGCATAAAGACATTTTGTTCTTGACTCCTACAGTTCTTCTGTTACCATTGGAGATATTACTAAACTGTTAGCGTGTGATACTCCTGGTCCCCAAAACATTTAAAGAGTGCTTTCTTGAAAGCGTTACCCTAGATTCTATCAGGGGTGAAGGCTGTTTGAGCTCAAAGAGTAGAAGCTATAATAATAATAAATTTATTGTCATTGTCAAAACAATGAATTGTCATTGGCAACGAAAGTCGTGTGACACCCAGAGATCAGTCCCACCATACATAAAATCAGAATAGGTAAATTTTAAAATTGAATAAAAAATAGAATAAATGTCCCACCCACTACAAATTCCCCACCCTGAACCACTCAACCATCTACATGACAAACCGAGTAATATTGTCCAACAGTTCACTGATGATGACCCTTTAGTTCATTGTTAAGTGCGAGTACAGCCCTGGGAGAAAAACTATTTAGGAAATGTGTGGTCCAAGTTCTAATTGTTCTGTATCTTCTGCCAGAAGGCAACAGTTCAAAGAGATTGTAAGCAGGATGAGAAGAGTCTTTGAGAATAGTATGCACCTTCCTAGAACAGCGAGATGTGAAGATGTCATCCAGGGTGGGTAGCTGGAGCCCAATGATGTTCTGGGCAGTTTTAATAATTCTCTGTAGAGCTTTTTTGTTCGCTACAGAGCTGTTCCCATACCAAGCTAGAATGCCTTATGTCAAGACACTCTCAATGGTGCTGCGATAGTAGGACAACAATAGATGCTGAGATAAATTTATCTTCCTAAGCATTCTCAGGAAGTACAGCCTCTTTTGTGCCTTCTTCACAAGCATATTAACATTCATAGTCCATAAGAGGTCTTCTGAGATATAAGTGCCCAGAAATTTGAATCTATCAACCCTCTGTAGCCAGACCAACAACAAACCAATCTGTTCCCACCTGATATGTGATTTAAAACTGAAAGTTGGTGTGAGCAACTTTTCAAATTAAGCCATGCATGTAACCAAAGAGTATTTTGTTGAGGTAAATAACAAATTAACAACTATCAGATTTAAAGGAAAAGGTAACTCCTCCCTACTGGCACCCAGTTCCAAAATCTGCCCTTTCTATTCTCCAAAGATTATAGATACCAATGTCCACTGGCAGTAGCCAATGGGCATGCACATTTCTCATTGGGTATGAAAACTAGATTCCCTGCCCAGAGAAGAATGTTGGCTTTCATATAATATTTTTTCCTTCCATCTTTCAGCATCTCATTTTATTTCCCTATATTTCAGGCATCGCTTGGATTGCTTGGCCTTTTGTGTTTAGCAATGTATCAACAGTGTAAACCAAATTGTAAGGTTTTGTTTTTCCTCCTTTGCTGATTATATAATTCAGACTTGCGTGATCAGTCATAAATATTTTCTGTTGGGTTCAATGAAGTATGCAGAACCCCATTAGCACTGCTTTCCCTCCTCCCACCCCCATCCCTCCAACTCCCCCGTGTTTCCATGCCTACAAAACTTGGAGCTATCCAATTCACAACTGGTGGGTTTGCATTTGTTTATTTGCAGAACATCAAGAGCATGTGACGAGTGGGCATGTGTGAAGGGAACTGAGGAATGAGCAGCTTAAAACTGACTTCTCTGTTGTGCATGTTAATGCTTTCTTTTTTTTCCCCTCCCAGTGTTAAGGTAGCCATAATATGGTAGTTACAAAAAAGTCAGAGGAAATATGGTCAAGATTAGGGAGGGAAAGGAAGACAATTTTATCTGTACACAAATGGATGTTGTGTCATATATGCTGGAGAGGGGCAGCATATAAACCCAATAGATAGATAGATAGATAGATAGATAGATAGATAGATAGATAGATAGATAGATAGATAGATAGATAGAGTGAGAGAGTGAGAGAGAGAGAGAGAGATGATAGATAGATAGAAAGAGAAGCCATATCTGGAACACGAAGGCTCGAACCCGTCATCGCCACTCTTAAATCAGAAGCTGAAGGCCGAGGAAGGTTAACAGCTCTTTATTTGGCAACAGGAACAGTTGAAGTGACTAGCTCGCAGGTAGGAAGTGACAGCCGCGCCTTATATACCTTTGCTAGCACGGGAAAACGGTGTGTCCACCTTTTAACTTTCCCTTGGCTGCATCTAAGCCAATCAGGGGTCGCCTTTATTAAAAAGTACAAACATAACAAAAGAGATAGATAGATAGATAGATAGATAGATAGATAGATAGATAGATAGATAGATAGATGATAGATAGATAGATAGATAGATAGATAGATAGATAGATAGATAGATAGATAGGGAGGGAGGGAGGGAGGGAGAGAGAGATGATAGAGAAAGAGAGAGAGATAAAGAGAGATAAAGAGAGAGAGTGAGATAAAGAGAAAGAGAGAGATGATAGATAGAGAGAGATGATAGAGAGAGAGAGAGAGAGACAGACAGACAGACAGATAAGTAAACATACATACATACATGCATGGTACATACATATATACATACACACTTTGGTAAGAGTATGTATGTATGTATGTATGTATGTATGTATGTATGTATGTATGTATGTAAAGCCTTTTTCTCAGTTACTTTATTAGGCTTGTCAGTGAAGGACTACTAAAAATTTTACTACCACACTGTGGGCGTGGTGCCCTGCATTTTCTTTCAACATCTTTCAGTGCAAAATGGGTATTCTGGGCATGTTGTAAAAGCAAACGCCATATCCAGACTTCTTCTTTTCTGTTTTTCCATTGTGGATGCAAATAAGGTGACCCAAATCCCTTCACAACCGCATTCACACATTGTACACATCTATGGTACTTGCAAACTGAAAGAGGCTGAGAAGGATCCTGCCCATGGGTGGGCTACTGCCCAGATGTGGGGGAATGCAGTGGGGCAGCAGAAATGGAGCTCCACCCCAGAGCACCCAATTTGCACAGAAAGAAGTTGAAAGAAAATGCAGGGCTTCCTGCATAAGCCACACCCACAGTGTGGTAGTAAAAATTTTGGTAGCCCTTCACTGACCTTGCCCATGCTCCTAACAATGCCTCACGCCTTAATAATCTTCTGTGTGTAAAAATAATCAGCACAGTGTTGATGTAGAAAAATATTTGGTCTGCCTTTTTTTCCTGGAGTTTGGTTTAGTTTGGTTTTTGATTTGATTTGATTTGATTTGATTTGATTTGATTTGATTTGATTTGATTTGTATGCCGCCCCTCTCCGTAGACTCGGGGCGGCATACAAACACCCACCTGGGTTGCTATGCAGTTTCCTTCTTGAATTATAATGATCACAGTGTACCTTCCCACCCCCCATTGCTTTTACCATATTTGCCTAAATAGAAAGGGTATAATACAAATAAATGCATAAATATTGAAATTTGGTGTGAAGAGGTGTGGGGACAAAAGTCCATTGGATAAATGAATATGACGATGGGACCTGTCAAGCTATGACTACAAATTTTGTGGAATGGAAAATCAGAACACAAATTGTTACATATTGAGGAAAAGAATTTGACCTATTTTCAGGTGTGGCAGCCTAATTCAAGTAGTCTTTCATTTGAGAGCCAGTTTGATGTAGTAGTTAAAACATCAGTGTAGAAACTAGGAGACTGTGAGTTCTATTCCCATCTTGGACACAAAGCCAATTGGGTGACCTTGAGCTAGTCATTCTCTCTCAGCTCTAAAAACTACTGGTAGGCAATAATTTTTTGTTGTTAAAATCAAAGTAGAAGGTCTTGGTTGAACCATAAAATGAAGAAAAACCATTCTAAGATATATCTTTGAGTCCATTTATTGGAAATAGCTTTAAATTCCATTAGGATTAAAGTGTTATTCTTGCGCTACTGATTTTTTTGTTGCAGTTTGATATTTCTCTACTAGTATAACAACAGTTGTAGCTAAGTGTAGTTTTTTTCATTTAACATCAATTGAAAATTACTGATTTTCTGTTCTGAACAACAATTATCAATTACTCTTCATAGGCTGTGAAGTGATACAAATATTTCAATTCTCACCTTAACTTCACCAAACTTTGGGGATCTTTTTCAGTCCTTTGAAAGGGATTCAGGGATAGACTGAGATCATTTGTTCTGTGGTATTCTGGGTATAAAGGTTTTTGTATGCAGAAAAGACATACGTCAGACATTAGAAAGGTAGATAAGAACTCTTTCCCTTTGTAAATGTCCCAGGATGATAGCCTGAATTTGTTTGTACCTCTTTTTATAGTACAACCAAAAACTTTAAATTTGCATTTTAACTATATAAAATTTAGGATTATGGAATTGAGGAAAGTAGATAATCCATTATTACAGTCTTTGAGAGAGAGAAGAATTACTTTGTCAATATAAAACATAAGATTAACACCAATAATTTTCTCTCTAATGTTTCTTTTCTTTCTAAACACTAAATACCATCTAAAATTTGTAAATTTGGTTCTGAGTCAAAGCTGGTTGTTGTATCCAAATTACATAGAAGATGAATATTAATTTTACCTGAGATGGCTGTTGTTTTCTATCTACCTTAGGATCACATGTTCTTGGCTTGCAGTAAAAACAGTTTTCTAAAGTTTCAAATAAGCACCTCTTTCTATTCTTTTAGCCAATAATTAAGTGCCAAAATAATTCAGTCTAAAAAGCATCGTACTATCATATGCTAAACAATATACAGTAATCTTATGGGATAAAGAGAATGGGCAATTTTTACATATCCCACAAACACTGGAAATTGTTTCCTACAAGAATATGCCACCATAGACTTTTTTTCATTTTCTATTAATGAAGTAATCTTGATTTATATATAAAAGAAAAATCATATTGTCAGCAATAGTATAAGATATTTTTAAAAGTATTTAAATAATTAAACATAAGAATTTTTCATCCCAGAATTCTGTTAACATAATTCTTCCACAGTAAAAGAAATCAAAAGTCTATAGTAGTAATTGGTGATACTGGTAATTTTTTATTCTACATTTTAATCTATTATTATTTTTAGGGTTGCTACAATACAATTATATAATCAGAGGTTTTTTTACACATTCATTTCTATTCATGTTCATCCTGATTGTTCCAATAATCACAAAACCATGCTTCCAACTTTATACTCATAATGCAATCTAAAGTGGATTAAAGATTTACATATGGAATAGAATAGAATAGAATAGAATAGAATAGAATTTTATTAGCCAAGTGTGACTAGACACACAAGGAATTTGTCTTGGTGCATGTTGTGGTTCAGCCTGAGGCTGCTCAGGGACCGGCTGTGTCTCTGCTGGCTCCATGCCCGGAGGAGGATGAAAGCGAAGAGGAGGGGGCTGAACAGTCGGACGGGGGAGAGGAAAATCAGGAATGGGATGAAGGAGAACAGCATGAGAGCCCCGGGGGGGGGGGGGGGAGGCTCTCCCCAGCCACTAGTTTGGAGTCATTAGGTGATGATGCTCAAGCTGTCATTGACATGCGACAGAGACGGTCAGATCAAAGAAAGGAGCAATTAAAGAAGTATTATCAGCACTGAATTAGGAACAGCTGGGTTTGGGTGTGGTCCTCCTTAGCAGGGTTTAAAAGGCAGGCAAGCCCTTGAAGCCATGTGGAGTGTTATCAGTTTGGAGTTGCGTTATCCTGTCTTGTTTCTCGGCGTCTCTGTTCCTGGCTTTTGGCCCAGCAGCTTTGGAAGACCCGTGGGAGGTGTAGGTCTGCTATCTACAGCCTCGGCTTGGCAGCAAGAATTCTGTATTGCTGCATGGACTTTTGCCTTCGTGGATATATCTGAAGAGACAGCATTTTTTCTGTTTGTAAGGACACTTTCTGTTACCTGTGTTTTTCTTGAATTTTATAAAACTGCCTTTGCCTTTTACCAGTATGTCTGACTTCTCTTTTTGGGTTGGTATTGGCTTCTGGAGTGACCCAGACAGAACAGGTGTATATGCTCTCAGTGTACATAAAAGAAAATTTAAGCCCATCAAGAATCATAAGACACAAATAAGCAATCCAATCATATTAGGAACTAGTCAATATAAATTGTAAGGATACACGCAACAAAGTTACAATCATACAGTCATTGTGGGAGGAGATGGGTGATAGGAAAGATGAGAAGATTAATAGTAATGCAGTCTGTGTCAGTCTTGTTGTGTTGCAGAACCAAACGAAACAGTTATAGAGGTGCAGATGACAGACTCAATAATTTCTCTATCGAACTGATCAGCAGCTTTTTGGGCAGTTTGAGCTTTCTCAGTTGGCTCGGAAAGAACACTCTTTGATGTGCTTTTTTGATGACGTTTTTGATGTTAGGTGCCCATTTTAGATCTATCTATCTAATAACTATCAAATGTTGAGTTTAGGCACAAAAAATAGATGCTATTATTTTAGAAAAACTAGGTTGAAAAAACATAGGTCATTCTATGATCAGGTTCTTAAGCAGAAAAGTTTGTAAGAAGAAGCAATTTTTCCCATAGGAATCAATGTAAAAGTAAATAATGCGTGTGATTAGGGAAACCACAGGGAGGGTGGAGGCCCTGTTTCCTAGAGAGGCCCCACAGAGGCTTCTCCCTGCCTTTTCCGGTTACAGTTTCAGAAGCACGGGTTTGTAAGTGGAAAATGGTTCTTGAGAAGAGGCAAAAAAATCTTGAACACCCGGCTGTTATCTAGAAAAGTTCATAAGTAGAGGCATTTGTAGGTAGAGGTACCACTATATATTCTCATAGGTTAACAGTAATCTTTCTGCCATTATAGAATAAGGTTTGGGGGGTTTTGCTTGGTTGTCATATTTATATATTAAAGGTCCATTGTGTTATGGCTCCACCACAGAAACCAAGTTGCTAAGCAAATACTTGGAAACAATCTTACCAAGATGATACAGCTTCGGAAACAATATCTGTCTTGGCTAAAATCCAAGGCCATAATTCATGAATGGTATTGAAACTTTTTTGTGATAAAGCTTGCTGAGCTGTTACACAAATAAATACATAAAGCTTTAAATGAATAAATTATGCAAATACATGCTAATGTGTACATAAATTAACAGAACATAATAAGGAGAAGCAAGAAAGCAGATTTTTTTCCCTGCACTTTCAAAATATGTGAGTGATATTTGCTTTCAGAAGAACAAACTCATTTAGACAAGAGAGTTTACAGAGCCAAACAAACACGAATCAGCATTGAAACCTAATTTTATGTTCAGCAAAGAGATCTGCTTCTTGACTCAATAGGCAGAAACCAATTAAATTGGGCAAACTTGAAAACATGAAAACAAATCTGTTCTAATACATTAAAAAAAAAGTTTTGGGGCCTGTAAACTTGTGCAAAGTGAGCCAAGGGAGATCTGGCAAGATCAAATTCAATTCCAGAACATAGTCATGGGACATAAGATGATAACAAATGTTATATATTGTAACACCTCTGAAATGAAACACATGACATTTATGTGTCTGGGAGCAATTTGAAGCAAACTGTGCTATAGAAATCTGACACTGTTCTCTTGGACAACTGAAATAATAGCCCAGGATTCTATAAGAGTCAAATGAAAAAAAAAACAACATCAGATGTATCCATGAAAGGGTCATAATAGGAACAACTTGAATGTTTTAACAATTCCACTTTTGCATTTGCAAATTCTGATTCCCTCTGAAACCAGTAAATTAGAATGAACCCATAGGAACTTCTATTTCACTGAAGTACTTCAAATATTTTAGAAAGATTTATTATGCCCAACATACTGTTCTATATGGAAGAGAAACAAGCCCTAGTGGAAATATGAACAGCTACAATTCTATTAATCTGAGAATTACATTTGGGACAAGCAAAATATTAAAGGGATTACCTCTGTTTTTTTAATATATTGGAAATCCAAACTTAGTGGTACTTATGATATTATTAAATAAAATAGTGTTTCTAGTATACATCATTTACTTTCTTGGAAAACCCAGTTCTACAAAAATGAGAATTATCAAAACAAAAAAAATACACTTTTTCTTTTTTTCCCTAAACAATCCAGTCATCCATTTATCCATTTATCCATTTACCCATCTATCCGTATATCTATCTATCCATCTATCCATCTATCTATCTATTTATTGGATTTCTATGCCATCCTTTTTTGAAGACTCAGGGTGGCTCACAGGATATATAAAATACAAAAAACCAATTCGAAAGTCCAATATTTAAAACAATGTAAAACCCCCAAATTTAAATCATACACCCTACTCACTCACACCACAGTCACCACAGTTTATGGGGAAGGTTGTCGAGAAGGTGGTGGCGCTCCAGCTCCAGCAGTCCTTGGAAGGAGGCGATTATCTAGGCCCTCAGCAGTCAGGATTCAGGCCCGGCTACAGCACAGAAACTGCTTTGGTCACATTGATGGATGATCTCTGGCGGGCCCGGGACAGGGGTTTATCCTCTGTCCTGGTGCTTCTTGACCTTTCAGCAGCTTTCGATACCATCGACCATGGTATCCTTCTGTTCCGGCTGTAGGGGTTGGGAGTGGGAGGAACTGTTCTTCAGTGGTTCTCCTCCTACCTCTCTGGTCGGTTGCAGTTGGTGTTAGTGGGGGGTCAGTGGTTGACCTCTAGGTTTCTCCCTTGTGGAGTGCCTCAGGGGTCAGTCCTCTCCCCCTTGCTGTTTAATATCTACATGAAACCTCTGGGCAAGATCATCCAGGGACATGGGGTGAGGTATCATCAGTACGCTGATGATACCCAGCTGTACATCTCCAACCCATGTCCAGTCAGTGAAGCAGTGGAAGTGATATGCAGGTGTCTGGATGCTGTTAGGGTCTGGATGGGTGTCAACAGACTCAAACTCAACCCTGATAAGACGGAGTGGCTGTGGGTTTTGCCTCCCAAGGACAATTCTATCTGTCCATCCATCACCCCGGGGGGGATTATTGATCCCCTCTGAGAGGGTCTGCAACTTGAGTGTCCTCCTCAATCCAGATCTCACATTAGAGAAACATCTTTCAGCTGTAGCAAGGGGGGCATTTGCCCAGGTTCACCTGGTGCACCAGTTGTGGCCCTACTTGGACCGGGAGTCACTGCTCACAGTCACTGATGTCTTCATCACCTTGAGGTTCGACTACTGTAACTCTCTCTACATGGGGCTACCTTTGAAGAGTGTTTGGAAACTTCAGATCATGCAGAATGCAGCTGCGAGAGCAATCATGGGCTTCTCCAGGTATGCCCATGTTACACCAACACTCCGCAGTCTGCATTGGTTGCTGATCAGTTTCTGATCACAATTCAAGGTGTTGGTTATGACCTATAAAGCCCTTCATGGCACCAGACCAGAATATCTTTGAGACCGCCTTCTGCCGCACGAATCCCAGCGGCCGGTTAGGTCCCACAGAGTTGGCCTTCTCCGGGTCCCGTCGACTAAACAATGTCAGCTGGCGGGACCCAGGGGAAGAGCCTACTCTGTGGCAGCTCTGACCCTCTGGAACCAGCTCCCCCTGGAGATTAGGATTACCCCCATCCTCCTTACCTTTCGTAAACTCCTTAAAGCCCACCTCTGCCGTCAGGCATGGGGGAACTGAGACATCTCCCCTTGCCTATGTAGTTTTATGTATGGTATGTTTGTGTGTATGCTTTTTAAATAATGAGTTTTTAGACTTTTAATATTAGATTTGTTATTTAAGACTTTTAATATTAGAGTTGTTACTGTATATTGTTTTATTACTGCTGTGAGCCGCCCCGAGTCTTCGGAGAGGGGTGGCATACAAATCTAATTAATAATAATAATAATAATAATAATAATAATAATGATGATGATGATGATGATGTGATGTATTGCAACTTTTCCCCCTTTTGCTAAAATGGGGGTGGGGATGGCCAATACGTAATGTATCTGGCCCACAGGCTGTGCATTTGATACCCCAGCTGTAGACCACCAACAATAAGATAATTTCCCTGTGCTGTCGTGCAGGCTTTTATTATTTTTTAAAAAATGCTTTAGAAGCTTAGTTGTTAACACCAATCATTAATGGTGTACTATACGTGTACATATACCTGTGGCTATTCCTGCATATGTGTCTATGTTCTGAACACTCCTATTGTGAACATTTCTGTCCTGATTTGCCTTTAGCCACTATTAGTTGGCTCCTGTTCTTGTTGGCTGTTCTGTTCTGCTGATAAAGCATTGGCAACTACTGAAGACTTTCTGTCTGATTTTCTGGGGGAGAAGGGAAGGAAGTGAGTGATGACTGGCTGGAGGCTCTCTGTGTCTTTGCTGGAGTGGTGAGGCTGCTGGGTTCTGCTTCCCTTTCAACCTGTCTGCTGTTGGTGTGCTGAAGTCCTGTAATGTGGGGATGACCTTGGCAGACAGATGGAAGAGCCTTTGTCTACCTCAGTGATGGCGAACCTTTTTTGCCTCGGGTGCGAAAGAGCATGGGTGCATGCTATCACAGATTGGCGAGTGCCCACACCCATAATTCAATGCCTGGAGAGGACAAAAGTTCCCATCCCCGGAGGCTGGAAATTCCTGTTTCCCAACTTCCCATGCATGGAACGACCCAGAATATGAGGCAGATAGGTAGGTGTGCTGGTTGGACCGGAATGTCTTAGTAACCATTATTATAGGATACTGGCTTATATGCGTGGGGCAAATCACCAATGTGGATTATACATATATTGTACTAATCATTATTATAGCATACTGGCTTATATGCATGGGGCAAATCACTGATGTGGATAATGTGGGCCCAGTAGGCTCGTGTTTCATCCACCCCAGGCTGCAAAGGCTTCCCTGGAGCCAAGGGAAGGTAAAAACACCCTCCCCGTCCCCCAGGAGGCTCTCTGAAAGCAAAAAACACCCTCCCAGAGCCTTTGTACAAGCAAAAAAAATCAGCTGGCCAGCACACACATGCACGTTGGAGCTGAGCTAGGGCAATGGCTCGAGTGCCAGCAGATATGACTCCACATGCCACTTGTGGCACCCGTGCCATAGGTTCACCATCACTGGTCTAGCTCATTGTCAGATAAGCAGCAGCTGGGTCTACAGAAAGAATGGGGTGTGTGGCGAACATCTCAGAAGGGATCCTCTCTAGTATCAGACCATAAAGGTGTGGAAGAGAGATGCTTTCAGACTTGTGAGATTTGTTAATGTATCCTCAAATACAGCTCATCTGTTTGGAACCCATATCACATCTCAGACATTAACACCCTTGAAAATGTCCAAAGATACTTCACCAGAAGAGCCCTTCACTCCACCACTTGAAATAGAATACCCTATGAGACTAGACTTTCAATCCTGGGCCTAGAAAGTTTAGAACTAAGACGCCTTAAACAAGATCTAAGTATTGCCCACAAGATCATATGCTGCAGCGTCCTGCCTGTCGGCGACTACTTCAGCTTCAACCACAACAACACAAGAGCACACAACAGATTTAAACATAATATTAACCGCTCCAAACTTGACTGTAAAAAATATGACTTCAGTAACCGAGTTGTTGAAGCGTGGAACTCATTACCGGACTCCATAGTGTCATCCCCAAACCCCCATCACTTTACCCTTAGATTATCTACAGTTGACCTATCCAGATTCCTAAGAGGTCAATAAGAGGCGAGTACAAGTGCACTAGAGTGCCTTCCGTCCCCTGTCCTATTGCTCTCCTATATCTCCCATACCTTTCTTCTATTCCTATATCTCTTCTTCTATTCTTTCATTGATATGTTCTATTACTATATCTTCTTTTCTATTATTTATTAGTTATATTTTACTATGAGTATCTCCTCTATAACCTTCATCGTATAAGGGCAGACTAGATGGACCATGAGGTCTTTTTCTGCCGTCAGTCTTCTATGTTTCTATCATGTATTTTTCTGTGTGTGTGTGTGTGTGTGTGTGTGTGTGTGTTTATATATATATATATATACCCACTAAAACCCTCATTGTGTATTGGACAAATAAATAAATAAATAAAATAAAACCTTACAATAAAGTTACAGCTAGTATTTCTGGCTATGCTTCTTACCTAAACTACTTCATAAGGCTGACAAGGCCACAGCCTTCTTCACCATAAATCACCTTTTAAGCTGACATCTCCCTGGCTTTACCAGTTGTCCTCCCACATACAGCAGCATTTAGTTGTTAATAGCATTTTTGCTTTTGCAATTGGAAAGCAGGAGTGGTCCAATGCTCCTCAAG
The DNA here is from genome assembly GCF_031021105.1 of Erythrolamprus reginae. Taxonomy (NCBI): domain Eukaryota; kingdom Metazoa; phylum Chordata; class Lepidosauria; order Squamata; family Dipsadidae; genus Erythrolamprus; species Erythrolamprus reginae. The sequence continues at coordinate 75,561,059 of NC_091952.1, forward strand.
ATGATTTAAAAGTCCCAGGAGGGAAAGTAAAGGGAAGGAAGAGCTCGTGCTGGTCTATCCTAGACTTTCTTTCCACAAAACGTTGAATACTCTTCATCTCGTCTTTGTTAAACTTTTATTTATGACATTTTTAGCCATTTTTCATTCACACAACCTGGCTTGAAACACATCTGGAGGATAATCAAAGAAGAAGGACAGGTGTTATGACCCCTTGAAGAAGTCAACACCATATTTTATTCCTGTAAGCACCGTATTTCATCTTTAAAATTCAAAAAAGATTTAGGACTTAAGTGGACCATAATAAATTTTACAGCAATGGTTTTTGGGAGCCTCCACGATTGATGATAGGATAAAAGAGTTCGTGGCATTGCACAGGGAAGTTTCTAACTTGGGTTGGGAATTTTAGACCTGCATGAAGATGTCTTTAGAAAAACTATGCAGAGGCAGTTAAAGAAACAAAAGCACTTGTTAAGCCAGAAACGGCATGAGAAACAGACACAGATTGGTTCCACCTAATTTACAGAGGTATAAAAAGGGAAGGAAATGAAAGTAGTCTGTATTGAAGAGTCTGTATTATATAGCCTAAATCAGGGGTGTTAAACTCATGGTTCATGGGTTGGATGCATCATGCGCTGCCCACTCCCAGTTTAGCAAAAGGGGATAAAGTCACAATGCATCACATGATGACACCATGGGAACAGGAATTTGACATCTCTGGACTATTATCAATAAAAAGGTTCCAGTCCAATTCTGTTTCCTGACCCTGTCGACCTTGAAGAGTTCACGTCAATCTTGAAAGCTTATATTTTCTCTTTCCTCCCTCTTATAGCCTAATAAATTAAAGAGGAGTCAGTCTTTTTTCCCTCGGGTGCCAAAAGCACATGCACGCACTCTATTGCACCAGCGTGAGTGCCCACACCCATAATTCAATGCCTGGAGAGAGCAAAAATTGCCTCCCATGCCCTCCCAGAGGCCCACTGGAGGCCAGAAACAGCCCATTTCCCAACTTCTGGTGGGCCCGTTAGGCCCATTTTTCACCCTCCAGAGGCTTCCCTGGAGCCTGGGGAGGGCAAAAATGCCCTGCCCTATCCCCCCGGAGGCCCTCCGGAAGCCAAAAATTACATTCCAGAGTCTCCATGCAAGCCAAAAATCAGCTGGTCAGTGCACACGTGTGCTGGAGCTGAGCTAGGGCAACAGCTGGCATGCTGATAGATATGGGTCCCCGTGCCACCTGTGGCACCCATGCCATAGGTTCGCCATCACTGGTCTAAGCCCTGTTTCTCAGGCTTATTATTGCTTCTTTCAAGTTGTTTCTTCAAAATGAAATCCATAGTTCTCTAAAAACAACATGTACAAATAAATAATCCTCTAGCCCAATCTAGCAACAGCTTGGACTCTGCGACAAGATTAGGAGTTAGGCCAGTTTTTCCAAAACCTCCAAGACTGAATACAAATACTGCATGTATAATAAGCTACTGTTCTTTCTAAAGACTTTGGCTTTTCAGAAATGCATTGTTCCAGGGGGTCTATATTTTTGCAAGTTGGTAAAAGCAAACAGGGATAACGTGAGGGTAGATTGCCAACCAACCTTCCCACCTCAGAGATTTGCCTGAAGCTTGTATTCCTACAAAATGCTAATTTACAAATAATTGAACCATACTAAACTGAATTAATGCAATGGCCTGACTCTGCGTAATACATCACACCATAAACTAATCATACAGATTGCTTTTGCGCAACACACTGGACTCAGGCTACTCTGCTACTTTTTGGACTGGCATATTGTATAAATAGAGTTTTGAAAATAGATGCTGTCCCTTAAACATTGGAAAAACCAGTGTGGTGATTATGGCACCAGGCTAGAAAGTGGGAGAGTATGTGAATTCTAACCCCTCCTTAGGCATGAAGCCAGCTGCCTGGCCACGGGCCAGACAGTCTCCCTCAGCCCCAGGAAGGAGGCAAATGGTAAACTGCTTATGAAGACTGCAGTCCAGTGAGTTGCCAGAAGTCAAAGACAATTGGAAGGTACAAAAAAAAACCCCACGTTGCAAGCCACTTTATTTATTTTCTTTCTTTCTTTACCTTACAATAAGTTTGCAATAAGTCAAAGACACATGCTTGCCTGCTTCATTTTTATTCGGAATCAGTTTGTGTGGTGTAAAACTTGTAACAAAGTACGCTGTTGAAATTTGTGGCTAAAAAGGTGCCGCATGGCCAAGGTTCCCCTTTTTAAAGATTTTTTCCTTGGTAGGCGCGGCTTTCACAGCCGCTTGAATTTCCCAGCCGCGGATTGGCCAATCCGCAGCCGGTATGCAAATGATACAATTTAACATAACCTATTTACATATTGCTTATTTACATAGATACATAACACTTAGAATATTAATTTATATATGATCTTTAAAAACAGCCTATCAGCTTCACAGAGTGACTCTCAGTGACTCTTGGTGGCTCACAACAGTCAAAGAACTTAATAATTTTTAAAATAATAATAATAAAAATAAAAGATGGCAAGTGCAATGAACTGAGGGGATCTCACTCTCCCTTCAACCAGACCAACATAGCTCTTCTAAATAGCAACGAAGTGGAGGCCATCTGCCAAAACATCATTCCGTACATCAAGCATTGCTCAGAGAAGACACATTTCCAGAGTCCTTGTAGATTGCGTTGCTTACTGCATGCTAACCGAAGCGTGTCGAAGCGTGTCGAAGCGTGGAACTCATTACCAGACTCCATAGTGTCATCCCCAAACCCCCAACACTTTACCCTTAGATTATCTACGGTTGACCTATCCAGATTCCTAAGAAGTCAGTAAGGGGCGAGTACAAGTGCACTAGAGTCCACTGTCCTATTGCTCTCCTATATCTCCTATACCTTTCTTCTATTCCTGTATCTCTTCTTCTATTCTTTCATTGATATGTTCTATTACTATATCTTCTTTTCTATTCTTTCATAGATATATTTTATTATGAGTATCTCCTCTATAACCTTCATCATGTATTTTACTATGTGTATATAGATATACAGATATATACCCACTAAAACTCTCATTGTGTATTGGACTGACTAACTAAGTAACTAAGTAACTAAGTAACTAAATAAATAAATAAACAAACAAACAAACAAACAAGCAAGCAAGCAAACAAGCAAACAAACAAACAAACAAACTCGGGAGGTTCAAATCAAATGTGCAGATGTTAGGGGAGCCATGTGATTCTTTGCGTGTAGATTGTTATAGTTACAACCAGCACCTTGGATGCTCAGTGAAGGGCTACCAAAATTTTTACTACCACACTGTGGGCGTGGCTTATGCAGGACGCCCTGAATTTTCTTTCAACATCTTTCAGTGCAGATTGGGTCCCCTGGGGTGGAGCTCCATTTTTGTTATCCCACTGCGTTCACCCCACCCCCCCCACCCCCGTCCAAGCAGTATCCCACCCCTGCATACCCTTTACTACACATGCCACTACATTCTGAAGCAATTGAAGTTCCAGGTGGTCTTCGAGGGCAGTTGCATGTACATCAAGTTGCAGTAACCAAACCACCAGGTGACTAGGGCATGACTGACTATCTGAAGAGCACTGTTCTCTAGGAAAGGGTGCAACTGGAGCATCAGGTAGAGTTGTGCAAAGATCTTCCTGGCCACAGACAGTAAGTCAAGCAAGTCAGGCCAAGCCTGGGAACTAAGAATCCAGGAAGATTCCCAGATTATGTACCAAACTTGAAAGGAGAATGCTATTCCATTTAAAGTCAAATATTTCTCTAACCACTAAATGACAGCAGAGCTTTCTGTATTTCTTTGCCACCATTAATGTCACTTTTGTAGCTCAGACATGGCAATCCTACAGTTATAATATCTCTTGGCTTCCATGATACGCAAACAAGATTCCTTTCCATAGGTTTTTTTCCCTCCCATCTTATTTCAATGTTAAATGTGGCAGAACGTTGTGGGAGAGTAAAATTATTGGGAATGCTGAATATTAATTTGTTAAAGAGTTTATTCAGGCCAAATTTATTCATGGTATTTTCTTTCTTTCTTTCTTTGTTTTTTGCATAAGTATCATGTTTCTTATTTTGTTTAAATGCACTCGGTGTTCAGATCTATTTGGGAAAATTTATGGTGCCTTTTATTGGGGATCCAAGATTGCAGAGTTGTAGCATTTAAATTATGCCCCACCCTGCTTCTATGATGTTTACAGATAAATTCTTATTGTATGTCTCAGATCTACTTGGTTTGAGTACAGTAGCCAAAAATAGATTATTTATGTATTTTGCTTTAATAGCAAATGTAAGATTTTTAGCAAGGTTGACAGCATTGCCCTCCAAGTTCATAAATATTTGTCTGCTTAACAGCAACATTTATCTCACAAAGGCAGACAGACTAGTTTGGTTCTGACATGTTTCTTAATAACAAATGGCCTGTCAAGTTTGCTGGGCCTCAAAGATTATCTAGGTCTGTTGACACAAATAATTATGAAAATCTGTGGTTAAGGCAGAGGTCTTCAAACTTGGCAACTTTAAGACTTGTGGACTTCAATTCCCAGAATTCTCCAGCCAGCATAGGTGGCTGGAGAATTCTGGGAGTTGAATTCCACAAATCTTAAAGTTGCCAAGTTTGGGGACTCTGGATTAAGGTGTTAAATTAGGACCAGAGAGAACAAATCCTGGTCTATCTTCAGCCATGGAAGCTCACGGGATCTTTGGGCAAATCATGGTTTCTGATCCCAGTATTGTCCACAAGCTTCTTGTGACTAGGGGGATAGGAATAAGGGAGCTCTGAATAGAAAAGGGACATACATCTCAGAAAGAAGTAAATAAGTTGGAAATATTGGTTAATTATATTTTAAAACTGTGGAAAAATGGGAAGGAAATAAACCTCAGAAGACTAATTTGGGGTTCCGATGCAAGTTGGAATGGCACAAGAATAATTTTTTTAAATGTTCCAGACAGCTATGAGGAAAGAAGAAATATTTATTCCTAAAAGTAAAACAGATTGTTTTTAGGGGCAGGTTGCAGAGAAATGGGCTACAGCAGTAGATTTTTATAGGGGGAGCTTAAAGTATCTATATGCTGACTCTAGGGCCTAGGTCCCCAACCGCCGGTCCGCGGACCGGGACCGGGCCGTTGGGGCTTTTCAGCCGGTCCGCGGCGCAAGGGCCCCCTCGGCCTTTCCGCACCACCAGCAGCGCTCCCCCCGCCAGCCAGCCAAGCCCCGCGCCCGCCGGAACCGGCTCCTCGCTCTCCCCCCGCCGCCCGCCGCGTTTGCAGGAGGTGGGGAGGGTTGGGCGGCCCGCCAAGGCCAGGAGGGACGCCGCTGCCCCCCCCCTTCCCTCTCTCCGCCCGCCGCTGCGCCTCCTTGACGCCGAGAGGAAATGCCGGCAAAGGCTTTCCTCAGCGGAGGCCGGCGAAGGTGATATTGAATGTCGGGGGAGAACGAGCGGTTGCACGCGCTGCCTATCTCCCTGCTAGCCCACTCGGAATATTCAAAATAAGAAAAGCCTTTGCCGGCGAAGGCTTTTCTTATTTTGAATATTCCGAGTGGGCTAGCAGGGGGATAGGCAGCGCGTGCAACCGCTCGTTCTCCCCCGACATTCAATATCACTTTCGCCGGCCCCGCCTCTCCTGCAAACCCCCTTGCTGAGAGCCCGGGGCGAAAGTGCTCTCGCAAAGGTGAGGCGGGCAGGGCGTGCGCGCGTCATCGCTGAGAAGAACGGAGAACGAGAGTGAGTGATAGCAACAGACAGCAAGATAGAGAGAAAGTGAGAAAGAGAGAGTGAGAAAGGGGGGGAGAGAAAGAGATAGCAAGAGAGAGAACAAGAGAGAGAAAGAGCGTGAGAAAGAAAACAAGAAAGAGTGAGAGAGAGAGAAAGCAAAAGAGACAGAAAGAAAACAAGAGAGAGAAAGTGAGAAGAAGAGAGAGAAAGAGGGGGAGAGAGAGAGAAAGAGAGAGGGGGGAGAGAGAGAAAGAGAGGGAGAGGGAGAAAGAGAGAGGGAGAGGGGGGAGAGATAGCAAGAAAGGGAGAGAGGAAAAGGGGGAAAGAGGGGGGAGAGAAAGAGAGAGGGAGAGAGAGAGGAGATAAAGGAAGAGGAGAGAGAGAAAGGAAGAGAAAGAAAGAAAGAGGGATAGAAAGAGAGAGAGAGTGAGAGATGCTCAGTGAGCCTTTCTTTGAAGTTGCCTTTCTTTCTTTCTCTTTCTTGCTTTGTTTCTTGCTCTTTTTCTTTCTCTCTTTTACCTTCCCTTCCTCTATTTCTTCTTTTCTTTCTCCTTCCTACCTTCTTCCCTTACTCTCCCCTTTCATAAGTTTCCTTGCTTCCTTCCTCTGTTCCTGTCCCTTCCCCCTTTCTTTCTTTCTTTCCTTCCTTTCCTCCCTCCATTTCTTGCTTTCCTTTTCCTTCCTCCCTTCTTTCCTCCCTCATTCCCTTCTTTCACTCCTTCCTCTCTTACTCTCCCCTTTCACACCTTTCCTTGCTTCCTTTGCACCCTTCTTTTGTTCCTGTCCCTTCCCTCTTTCCTTCCTTCCTTCCCACCCTCCGTCCATTCATTCACCCATTCCTCTCTTGATCGCCCCTTTTACGGCGCCGCTGACAGCTAGCTCCCCCCCCCCCCACCGGGCCATGGAAAACTGGTCTAGCTTAAAGCCGGTCCCTGGTGCAAAAAAGGTTGGGGACCTCTGCTCTAGGGTGATGCTTGAGGGGTGGGTGTGTAGGTATGTTCTTGTGAACATGTCTCCTCTGGGAGACATAATTTAATTAAATCTATGTTTGCAGACCTTATCCTTTGATATGTGCATTAGGTTTAGGTAACCTATTTTGAGGTTTGAGGAAGTTTGCTAATTTGATTAACTTGGAGATACTGATTCTTAGATCACTGTGGATTCTGTTCATGTTTTAAGGGAAGATGGAAACAGTATAAAGAATAAAATATATTTGGATATAAAACTTCTTACAGAAGGGAGGGAGGGAGGGAGGGAGGGAGGGAGGGAGGGAGGGAGGGAGGAAGGAAGGAAGGAGCTTATGCAGTTTTTATTTGTCAAGCTACTCTGGCTAACTTTTTAATCAAAGTGTATATCTCTAATAATTTAGAAAAGCCATAGCTACAGAGTTCAGTAATAAATGTATGTTTACCACATGACCATTAGAAGGCTCTGTTTATATTTAATTTCAAGAGTATTCCAATAGTATATTAAGGCTGTTCATGCTTGGGAAATTAATTTAGAAGCAGTACTTCCAGATTTCACCCAAGCATGATACCTCTGCCCTATTCATTAAAGCAGTCTATATATTATTAGGATTCTGTGTGAGACTGAAACTCCTCAATTAAGAGTTTAAGTAAGAGTTGAATCCTTAAATCTGATGCATCTTTTCTCAGCTGATACAGAAGCTGCAGGGAAGGTAGGGGAGGAATGCTGTTTTAATGGAAAGCAAAGAAGGACTTTGCTCAAATTTCCAAATCGTTTTTGCAAATATGTACAGGTTTATTGTGTATTACTGAAGTTCTTCGTAAGATCAACTACCGTAAGTATAGTAAAAAATATTCACTATAGTACTTATCTTGATAGAAAGTGCTTCAGGCACTAGGAAAATTTAACAATAAAGTTAATGTTTTAGTAGAAATTAAAATATTTTCTCATAGGATTTATCTTCACTGCCTGATTGATTGATTGATTGATTGATTGATTGATTGATTAAATGATTGATTGATCGATTGCCAGAATGGAACAAACAGCCATTTTTGAGGGTATGAATAGAAGACACTGTTCTATATTTACCCCATTTCTCATCATATATGCAACCTCCAAGTGCATTTTCCTATTGCAGTTTTAAACAATTATTCTCCCTTTATGTATCTTCAAGCCAGGGTGCGTCCTAACTTACCTCACTTCCAGTTTGCTTCCTCTTGCACCGCATGGCTGTGCTGAAAATTTGCAAAATATTCCCCCCCCAAAGGCCAAAAACAAGATGGCGGCACATGTGCAATGCCAGAAACATAATTACTGTGCACGCACAGAAGAAAAAAATCAGCAACACCCCCCCCCAAATTCCCTCTCCAGCCCCCCCCCAAAAAAGTCCCCAAAAAGATATGATGGTGTCCACACACTGGCACTGACAGAACCAGCTCTGTGATGTTACCAGCGGTTTGCTACTGGTTCTATAGAACTGGTGCAAATCGTGAGGAACCCACCTCTGCTTCAAGCATACTTGTCCATTCTGGTTGACAGACTTTACTTCATTACAGGTGGAACCAGGCAGCTCACTGGTTATTTCTCAGAGGAAGAACATCTCAAATGAGTCAGTAATTAATCTAATATTTACTAAATAATATTATTAAAGTTTACAAATGCAAAGACTAAAAAAATAATCCAAATTAAGAAAAATATGAAAAGAAAAGAAAAAATGGAAAGAAAGAGAAAAAATAATAAATAAAAGAAGAATTATATATGTAATATTATAGATGTAATATTATAGTATAATGTGATGTGATGTAATCCCATACCATACCATACCATACCATACCATACCATACCAGAATAGCACAGAACAGAACAGAATAGAATAGAATAGAATAGAACACATTATTTCCCACCTCCCTCCAGGAGGTTTTATACATACCTCCAAATAAGAATAAAAAAGATCCCTTCTTCCGATAACTCATTCCTTATCCAATAACCAAATTATAAAAGCGCATTAAGTCCTAATTATCAAAAGTTTATTATGAGCCACCAGAAATAGTAATATATTTATTAGCCAAATAAATCCATTTTTTATTCCAACTTAATAATTTCTCTAAGAAATAAAGTTTTAAAAAATTACCGTTTATAAAGAGATCTTTAGAACTTCATCCTTCAGGCCTGGTCAAAAAGGACTTAATTAATTAATTTATATACCTGAAACTACAGCACATATATTTCAACTCTGGTCAAATAAGCTCACCTTATATTTCTTCCCTTCACTTTAAAAAAGTTTGATCTTTAATCCCATCAAATAACATCCCAAAAGTCGATTTGTCATTTTATCTTTCTCTACTTTCAGGAATAACTTCAGTAGTAATACACCCCCCTTTGTAAACCCAAGATAAGAAGGTTTTCCAAGAATCCAAATTCTTCTAGATTTGTCATTTATATAACAAATAACAAATTCTCCAAGTGTAATGAAAGTTGCCCTCCAGAAGGTTCTTAGCATCCAGAAAGTCAATAACAAACGACTTCCTAAAGTTGTTAAGAGAGGAAATGGGCAAGTCCAATATTCATTAGGAATGTGCAAAAATCACAGTTTAAATTATAGGGGTGGTTTCAACTGGTCAACAACTGCCATTTTTTACAGTCACTTAAGGTAGAACAGTTTCACCCTTGACTCCCAAACAACCTATAAATTTTTGCTCCTAGAAGAAAATGAATATAAATTGAATGAATTAATGAATAGGTACTAATGAATTAGTAGTGTTGATAGAGAATCATAACTGTTGTAAATAATTCACAAAATTTCCCTATGTAGTAATCCATATTAGTAGTTTTTTTCTCCCTAGCATAGATTCTAGCTCTTCATAAATTTTTAGAGACTGGGAAAATCATGGAATTTACTTGTTGTAGCTATATCCTTACAGTTAGAGTTACTTGGTTCTTAGTTCGAAATGTTTAAAAATAAATTCTTGATATTGGCCAAGTAACTCCATATTTTTTAGTTTCCAAAAAAAAATCAGCAGTATACTTCATATTACGACAATTTATTCTGCAGTGTGATTATATGTTGGCAGCTATCCTTGATTAGGATTTTAAGCAGGAGCTAGCAGTAGTTATGTTGAATATGGTTTTTACTAGATGAAGCACAATACCATTGATTGGATGCCAATTATATTCAGCATTAACTCCAACTCTTTACAAATATCACAAAGGAAGTAGGTCTGGTACCATCAGATATTTCTAATTGCACAGATGAACATTGCATGTTGTGACTTTAGATTTTACAGTCTAAAAAAGCAATGAATATAGCATGTTGGAACAAAACCATTAATCCCCGTCATTATTCAACATTTTCCTAAATGACAGCAATGGCTTCTTTTGATTTTGCATGGCTCAACAGCATGAAAAACAGCATGCCACATCAAATATTTGTGGTGACCAATGATTTTCAGAAGTCTGATAAATTCTCTGGAGAGGCATATTTGAACTGTTGCACAAAGATGCATCTAATGCTTTTTAATTCAGCATTTGGTAAATTCAAAGCCCATAATGTAGTTTTCTGATTAGTTGCTTATCATTTTACATTCATAATTGCAGGGGTATGCATCTTGTTTTTACAATGTGTATTTGGCTACATGCGGGCTTCCATTAATGAAATATGAATTAAACAGTAAACACAAGACTTGAGTCTTGCTTAGCAGTAGAAATTTTGAATAAATCTAAGTCCAAACACAATGGTATTTTTGCTGAATCCTTTTTTATAAAGTATATTTCTATTTTCCCTTTCGGACATCTCCTGGCATTATTTCCTGCCTCATGTTACATGTTTATAACAATACTCCTATTGACCTTTCTTTCCTATTTGGAACATGAATAGCCAAATACAAAAAAACACTGAGAGCAGACGTCCTGTATAGCTCCATACACAACACTATCATAGTTGTGTATATACAATGGGATTCCATGTTCTAAGAGAACCACATTTTCCCTCATTTATTCCTATAATTGCTTCCCTGAAGCCTTATGCCAACGTAGTCACTGTTCACCTACATGATTTTCAATCCAAGTGGGCCTTGACCTCTGCTTTGTTCTAATTTGTGTAACCATAGTGAGTAGCGTCTTTGTTTCTTTCAAATGAAATCAGAGTAGTCAATGATCATGAAAAAACAAGGTTAGAAAATCTGAAATGGAACAATTCAGACAATGGCTTCCATTTTCACAATTCTCATATTAAGGTCAGAAAAAGAGAATAAAACAGCTAACTCACTGCTCACTCCAGGTATTCGATTCTGAATGGCTCAAGGTTGACTCAACCTTTCATCCTTCCTAGGTTGGTAAAATGAGGACCCAGATTGTTGGGGAAAATATGTTGACTCTGCTTAGAGAAGGCTGTGAGGCAGCATATTTATTTTTTATTTTTATTTATTTATTTGTCAAACAAGTATAGTATTATAGTACATATTAACATAACATAACATAAGTAGAACGTAGTAATAGAAAGGATAATAAGACAATAGGACAAGGACATTAGGCACAAAAGTGCACATGCACACCCCTTACAGACCTCTTAGAAAAGGGGAGAGGTCAATTGTTGATAATGTAAGGTTGAAGATTTTGAGGTTGCTATTGCTATTATAGATATTTATTATTTACTATTTCCTACAGTAGCAAAACTGAATGCAGAAAGCTTCAGAGCTACACCATGGAACACTGTTTTATGTTATTCTCATGGCAATTCTTTCAAAGTAGGAAAGGTACAAGATTGACTATCTATAACTGTATGCATAGAAGGAATAAGCTGTATGCATAGAAGGAATAGTTGGTATATTTGCAAGTTGGTCAAAAACTGGATCTCAACTTGATCTCTGATCAAATCACAGTCATGGGGAAATTTTCAAGCACAGAAATTCTGTGCAGGGATGTTGGGAGGAAATTTGCTCTCAAACTTGTTAGCTCTCAAAGGTATAATTTAAATTGCATTGTGAAATCTATCATGCAGAAGTAGGATATGTTTTTAAACCAAATGGGTGCATCATAAAAAAAAATCCACCTCAATAATAACAGAATGTTATTATGTTTATCTTTTATGTTTATCCTTTTATTGTTTACCAAAATCAATCTACAGGAGTCTTGTGGGTGATTAAAGCAAAGCTGATTCAATTCACTTCCACTGCCTTCCTCTATAGCATGTCCTATGCACCTGCCTGTAAACCAAATGCCCACTTTCTTTTTTCTTACTTTGCATTATCCATCACTTTCTCAGTGGTCGAATTAAGTTCAACATTCTCATATTCCTTCATTTTATCTCTCCTGAGCTACCCACCCTTGTTTTCTCTGTCAACATTGATGCTTATCCAGCCAACTATCCCTTTTCCATGGCAACAAAATAGCAACAACTTTTTCTCCTGAATCTTCTTTTTCCTTTACCTTTCTTAAACGACCACCATGCTCACAGTACACTGACACTTCAAATGGCACCTCCTGTGTCCAACTCTCCCTGTTCTTGAATCTCTTTGTCCCAACCCAAATGTACACATTTTGTTCTGACCCACCAGCAGCCCATGCAGATGGTAAGAGGATCCCATCTGAGACAAGCCCAATGAGGTGATGCGCAAGCGACCTGTGCAGCTGGCACCCGAGTCAGACAGTGAGGAGGCTGGCGAGGACTCGGTGCCAAAGGCAGAGGTTCCGCCAGGGTCTTCAGAACATCCAGCACCTCACAGCAGTGATGAGGAAGAGGAGGAGGAGCCTCTTTTTAATGCACGAGCACGCAAAGCTGTTAAAAGGCAGGAATGGCTACTCAGGAGGAGGTCTCCTCAGGAGTAGGCTTGGGGCTAATTGGCCACTCCCCAAGCCTACTTAAGGAATGACAAAGATGGAAAAAAAACTCTGCAGAAAACAACTCATTTGATAGTTCATTCGATTGTGTGCCTCTTGTTTGGGAAAACCTCTGCTCGGCTTATCTGTTTTGGCTTCTGTTTTGTGGATTTATTCCAGGCATCTTGCTAACCTCCATAAGCTTCCAGGAATAATTACTTATCTTTGCTTTATGACTTTATGGACTTACGCCAGCTGTTAATGTCATATAACTAACAGCTGGATTTTTCAAGAAAAGACTGGTTTAAGATTTAAATCACTAAGCCAATTTATTAAGTCTACGGAGAGGGGCGGCATACAAATCTGATTAATAAATAATAAATAATAAATAAATAATAGTGGTTAATAAATTAAATATATGTTTGAACAAACTGCGTGTGTGCTACGTTTTCTCTGGTCCATAGCTGGAGCAGAATACATTTCAATATTGGCCCAGAACTGGTTGTTCTGTGAAGGGAATGGCTCCGTGCATGGAACAGTTTGCACACCTCCCCCATCAAAGAATTTAAATAATTTTCTATGTATATAATAATAAATATATTCCTTTCAAATGTTGCTTGAATTCCCTTCTTGTAAAATCCATCAAAAATCTAAAGGAAATGCATTACATTTTGTGTTTCACTACAGAGAGCATCAATAGTAGCTGTCTAAATTTTCAAATAACAGGGTAATGGAAATGTTCCCAGGTGTGTTTTAAAACTGCCAAGTCCTGACTATCTATGTTGATGCTGTATTGTAACTCACTTTAGCAGCATCCATGCATCCATACACACATATCCATCGTGCTATTCCCTTTCGGGATAAGAAGGTAATGCTAAGTGAAGAAGTGAAGAAGAAATAGCGAACAGAAATAAATAAATAAGCAAAAACATGAAATAAAGAAATGTAACAAAATCTACATTACTTCCGCAGCATTCATTGTAACATTCCATATATCAGAATAGGGTAGGGTAGGGTAGGATAGAATTTTAGACTTTCTTGGTCTTTCCCTTCTTCATCACCTATTTATGCATTATCATAAATTTCTTTTGTAATTTGATCCTCCTTCATTCTCCATAGGCTATGCTGACTGGAGAATTCTGGGAGTTGAAGTCCACAAGTTGCCAAATTTGAAGACCTCTGCTCCGGACACTTCCTAAATATCCCATTTTCATAGCATACAAATTACTTATGTGAATATTACTGATATTCCCAAACTATTATAAAACAACTGTTTGTTTTATATAACAAAATGTGAGAAATTACATTTTATACACATCTATTTTCATTTCTTTTGACATTCTTTACCATAAACCACATATTATGCACTTTTTTTTAAAAATCAGCACTGAAATTTGCCGATCCATTTTTCCATTTTTACTAAATATTCTGACAAGTTCCACAGACTGCTTTGGTTTTGGTTTTGGTTTTTTCATTGCAACTAGCAATTGTTCACTCCATTGTCTCTGTTAAACTTAATTAACTTAGTCTTAGATACATTAATTTCCAGATCTATAACTCATTGTTGTTATATATAACCTTCTAACTTTCACTACAAATCATTCAAGTTCTCAGCCAACAATCCAGTGTTATTTGCATATGAAAGTACACATAAATTCATGTTTCTGATGAACACATGTTTAGTGCCACCACAAGCATTCCTTATTCATTCCTTATACCCAGTAATGGGCAGACAAAATTTTTACTGCCATACAGTGGGTGTGGTTTATTTTGTAGGTGTGGCTTGATGGTCATGTGACCAGGTGGGAGTGGCTTGAACAATCATCATCATTCAAGTGAACTGTTATTGCCGCACAATGCCTTTTCATCTCAGCTGTGGGTAGAGGGAAGGCTTCGCAAGGGGAAAAAGACCGCAGCCCAGACTGCTTCACTGCGGCGCAGTTCTCCTGGCCTTGGGAGGTGGCTGTGTGAGGCTGGAGGGAAGCCGGGCAGGAGAGAGGGAAGCTCTTCTGAGGCCAGGAAGGAGGAAAGAGGAAAAAAGTGAGGAGCACACAGCAGCAGCAGCAGGGGAAAAAAGGAGAGCTGAGCTGAGACCGATAATCCAGGAAGCGACCAGTGAGGTCCCACAGAGTTGGCCTCCTTAGGGTCCCATCGACCAAACAATGTTGGTTGGTGGGACCCAGGGGAAGAGCCTTCTCTGTGGGAGCCCCGGCCCTCTGGAATCAACTCCCCCCAGAGATTTGCACTTCCCCCTCCCTCCTTGCCTTCCGAAAGAGCTTAAAAACTCATCTTTGCTGCCAGGCTTGTGACTCTTAGATCTTCCCCTGACCACTGAATGCCTTAAGTATGATTGCTGAATGTTTGGGTAATAAGTTAATTTTTTAGGTTAATCTTCTCTTTCTAATTGTTTTTAATATTCTAGTACTAATTGGATTATATTACTGTTCTTTTTTTATATATGCTGTGAGCTGCCCCGAGTCCTCAGAGAGGGGCGGCATACAAATCCAATTAAATAAATAAAATAAATAAATAAATAAATAAGTTACTGCTGCCGGTCAGCTGGAGCTGTGCATGCAGCTTCATTTCCACTGGTGAAACTGCGTTCCACCCCATCCTGCCTGCTGCCCACCCCTGCTTATACCTGAAATAAAGAAAATGGCATTACTTTTTGACTCACCCTTGGGTATGTGCCTATATTGCATCTTTGCCTAATGATTGGAAGACAGTTGATGCTGTTCCCGTGAATAAAGGAAAAGAAAGAGTACAAAAACTTACAGGAGTATTATTTTGTGAAATATGCTTAAATAATTATTTGGCAGTACTGTAGTCAAATAAAAGAGAAATGTCAGGTAAAAATGAACAAAATGCAATGTGGGAGACAGAGGTTGTGTAGATACGTTTTTTGCTCTTCAGTGGGACATTTAGAAACGGATGAATATGAGAAAGAGTTTATGCAGTCTTTCAATTTAGAGAAAGCATATGATAAAATCAATAGACATGAATGATGTAATGTTCTGTGAGAATATGGAATCTATTGTTGATGCTGAATGCCATAAGAATAATATATCATGGAAATAAAGCATGTGTAAGAATAAATGGAATGTTTAGTGAATTGTTCAGCTTTGAAAAGGGAGCAAGCAAGGATGTGTAATGTCCTATGGTTGTTTATAGTACCTATACCAAGTAAATTAAAGAAATCAAACAGCCACTCCATAAGTAAACCGTATCCAAGTTTTCTTCAGTTACACTCCTACAGCTGCAACCTTACTTTTTTTTAACATTTCCACAGAATTTATGACATCCTTTCTTCCATTTTTCTCAGTTACTAACATGGAGGGGCGGCATACAAATCTAATAAATAATAATAATAGATAATATTGTTTCTGTTTAGTCTATCAGCAGTTTTCCAGTTTCAGTTCAATTTAAGTTTAATTTCAAATTATTTTTTCAATGTTATTTTACTGGTGACTGTTTAACCTTCACCCACTGATACTTTATTTTCATCAAAATCTCTTTTTTTCTTAATCATACTTTGCTCTATTTGATTTCCATTCTTAGCAACTATATTTTTCTTGTTATATAATGCAAGCAATTATTTAACTCACTGGAGAAAAAAAATACAGGAAATATGCTTTAAATTCAAGATATTTAAACAAACAGAAGTAGGCATGAAGTGCAAAATACAGAAATACTGAAGCATGCTATAAAAAGATGTCTGAAATGGATTGCTTATAAAAATAGGTCAGGTTTCATTGACACATGACATTCAGTGTTGGCGGATGTACAAGCTGACAATTTTCAAAGCTGAAATGCTGAATACCCAATGAAAACAAGAACAGAGTTTAAGATTCTCTAGATGTTGTGCAGATCAACTTGTGCTGGATGTATTCAGTTGTCATAAATGATTTATGTTCTAGCCTGACAAGCTCTGAAAGCCATGAGTTGCCTATCGTAGTTTTAAAGACTTTGTGTTATTTTTCTGTGTACCTACACCACATCTCTAGATTTTTCTCCCCTTTCTATTCCTCTAGCATTTTAGTAATGCTCAGGCAAGCCTGGCAAAAAAAATGTTTGAAGTGAAGGATAATTCCAGGGGCAGAACTTGACCAGAGAGAAAGTTGAATCTTACTTTAGCAATAGCTCTGGTACAGCTTCCTAGTAGTGTACACGAGTCTCCAACCTTGGCAACTTTAAGACTTGTGGAGTTGAAGTCCACAAGTCTTAAAGTTGCCAAGGTTGGAGACTCCTGTCCTAGGAGAGATAGAGTTTGACTAAGGTGCTACCAACACCTCAAGGCTGATCCTGCTTCTAGGATCCATTGTCTAAGATGATCTCACACCACCTAAAGACAGACCAACCTTATAATTAGGTTCAAATACTGGTTGGGATTTTGTTCATGTGAAAAGAAGCCATGGATCAACAAAATTTTGTAGCCATGGGAAGTTCTGTACAAATTTGTAAGCATTTTTTCAAGGAAGCAAGGAGAAAATGCTCTAAATTCAGTAATCTCACAACACTTTAACATTCCTATTGCAAGAATTTATTTAAATGTGTTTCCCAGCTAAGACCTTCCAGAAGTGTAGAGTTCCATTTCCAATGTTTTCAATTAGGGCCATGTTGTGGTTAGCTCTGGCCAAGCTCCTGCCCCAAGGAATGTGGAGGTGGATGTGGGGAAGACAGCCACATACCACAGGTCTGTTTTGCTCCCGATGGAATCTGCCGATGAAGCCTCCTCTGACCAAGGAAGCATGAGTGATAGGGAAGAGGGGAGTTTGGAAGAAAGCCCAGGAGGAGATCAATCATCTGTATCATCCTTGGATTCTGAACAAGAATTAATGACACATTCACGCATGCGTAGAGTGATGCATAGGAGACAACAACTGAAGGATTATTACAAGAGAAAATGAGGCCACCTGTAGTGGGGTGGGGCTCCAGTAATTAAGGCTGCTGCTATAAATAGCAGCATGTGGGTTTGGCCATTGTGAAAGAGTATCTGACCGCAGTTCTTCAGGAATCGTGTGTTGCTGTTTTCTGGACTTTGTTGATTTTTCACGCCTTTGAAACCAAAGCAGAGCAACGTGTGTGTGTGTGTCTCACTTCGTTGGAAGAAGAAGGGGTGCGAAGTTTCTTCACAGCTACTAGCTAAGTACTTAATGACTGCTTAAGGGAAATTGTACAGACTGCCCGGTTGTTTTGGGACGAGTGCTATTTGCAATACAAAAAGAGTGCTTAGTTTATTTTGAATTTTGTGATAAAGAACATTGTTTTGAATTTTCAAACGTGTGTGTGTCTGAAATTTGTACCCTTGAATTTTTGGGAGGCTCTTACCAGAGGGCCCGGCAGAACAGGCCATACTAGTTGAGGAATTCTGAGTGAGGGGGATAAAGAGAGAAAGAAAGAGAGAAAGGGGGAGAGAGAGAAAGATGAGGGGGAGAGCAGGGTGAGAGGGAGGGGGAGAGAAATAAGAGAAACAGAGAAGAAGAGAGAAAGAGATGGGAGGGAGGGAGAGGAAGGGAGAGAGAGAAAAAGATGAGAGAGAGATGAGAGAGGGTGTTTAAGGTTGCGGACCCCTGAGCCAGAAGGGACAATAAGAAGCAATGGGATCTTTGTCTTTAAGTCTTTAAAGAACGAATGGATTTGCTTCATGTTTCCAGTAAGTTCATATTATGAGGAAGGGGTTTATATGAGGGCTGTGCTAATCACAAAGCCTTTTGGTTTTCAATAAAATAAAATATGTCACTAAAATCCTTCTGAAAGAAGGTGATCCAGTCTATGTCTTGCTCAATATTAAGATTTTTATGGGCCTTGCTGTGGGAGTTTTTACCACTACTCCCTTCCCAGGTATTTGAATATCTGCAATGATGCAATCTTGCCCAGGTTTTTATATGAATAGTTCAATCCTGCAAATGCTTTTATAGAAGCTGCAATAGCTTTTGTGTCCTTCTGAATATTTTTGCCTTAGATCCTGATGAGAATACTTCACCAAAGGTGTCTCTGGGGAGCACACAACAGTGAAATAAAACTATATAAAAACTATTGTAAAAATTAAAGTTAAAAATAAATTTGCCACACCCATCCAGCTGGTCCAACCCCCAACAGTCTAGGGACCATGAATTGGCCCCTGTTTAAAAAGTTTGAGGTCCTCTGAAGTAATCGATATGCTGGTTTAATTGCATGTAAATATGAAATACTTGCATTTAGGCCAAGAACTCTCCTTCAAATAAGAAGAGAGAAAATGCACTAAATCTCATATATTACCAAACCGCTCAACATTTTATTGTCCAGAATTAGAAGAAATCATTCCTCAATCTGAGAACATCAGTTTGTGCAGTTCCATTTTCCATCATTTCATAGTGGGTCAGTCAGTTTGCTTGTATCATTTATGTTAGTAAAATTTTTAAAAAGAGTTTATTATCCTAAATAAAATTCAATTAAATAAATATCCTGGACCTAGAAACTTTAGAACTAAGACACCTTAAACAAGATCTACCGTAAGTATTGCCCACAAGATCATATGCTGCAACGTCCTGCCTGTCGGCGACTACTTCAGCTTCAACCACAACAATACAAGAGCACACAACAGATTTAAACTTAACATTAACCGCTCCAAACTTGACTGTAAAAAATATGACTTCAGTAACCGAGTTGTCGAAGCGTGGAACTCATTACCGGACTCCATAGTGTCATCCTCAAACCCCCAACACTTTACCCTTAGATTATCTATGGTTGACCTATCCAGATTCCTAAGAGGTCAGTAAGGGGCGAGTACAAATGCACTAGAGTGCCTTCCGTCACCTGTCCTATTGCTCTCCTATATGTCAATGACTATTTGTAGATGACTCAGAAGGACTGACTAGCCATAATAGTCCTAGAAGCTTTGTCATATGTGCTGCATGACCTCTATGACTTAAAAACAGCTTTGGCTTTTACTAGCTCAGCATTTTGACTACCAAGAAACCAATATAACAAAACTATGTATTAAAGAGACATTTTGCTAACCTAAAATGAGCTGTTAATGGTTAAAATTCACATGATGCCATTTAGAAATAGAAACCTATATATAAAACTGTAATGTCTCTTCCACCAGGAAAAATTGCTTTTACTTGGCCTCGGGATATCTGGAAAGAAAATCTGAAATCCACCTAATGTACGTTTCTGGTAAGTATTCTACGCAAGGCAACAATATTTCCTATTTTTGTTAAGGAAATATTTTAACAAGCAAGTGTATTTTTGTGTAACAGAGACTGAAAAGAGTTGGATGTGGGGGGAAACATTTCTATTTGGATTTTGTTGAATGATAAAGTCTCTGTTTATCCCAATTTCATGACGAATACGTAGAATTATGTGGAATTAAATATGATGAAACTATAATAATTAATATGAACTTTTAAATCTGATGTGAAAAAACAACTAAATAATGAAAAGGTTTGTTTGGGTTTGATATGTCAATTTTTTTCATTGGTTCTTTTCCCTCCATAAGGTCAAAAATGAGGGGGAGAATAGAAAGAAAGAAAGAAAGAAAGAAAGAAAGAAAGAAAGAAAGAAAGAAAGAAAGAAAGAAAGAAAGAAAGAAAGAAAGTATTTGGGGAAGCAGAGGATTGGGTTTCAAGTAACCTGGTTTTTTTCTTCAGAAATGGGAGAAAAGCTTTGATTATCAGTTAAAATCTACAATATGATTGCCATAAGAGCAACCTATCTTACGAGCTACCTGACACCAATTTTATTGGAGAAGGAATTAATGCTGGATAAAGTATTCTAATCTTATTTTAACCTACTGTTCTCTATATCCTCACTGAAACACCTGTTATTTTATATAGCATAGCAAAAGGGCAATGGGTATCAAATTGTTTTGCGTTTGACATATTTTTAACACATTCTCTGCTTTATTTGTCTTGGGTCTTGTATCTCAGACTGTACGGCAATCAACTAAAGTTTGTTTCTCTCTTCACATTATATTAGTGCAAGCTGCTATGGAGACAGAGCACTCCTGAAAGAGCCCAGGGACAATGATGGAGTGGAGCAACACCTGTCTCCACTGCAGCTGGATGGAAGAGGAGAGCCCTTTAACTCAACAAATTGCCAACCCTTCCCTATTCAGATAACAAAACTTCACAAAACTGTATGCAATGCACATTGTATAGATTTCAAAAGACCTAATTCTGCAATAGAGTCTATGTTTCTTAAACACACTTAATCAAATGCTTTCTGAATACCAAACTATTCTTCATTTTCTTTTTTTCAGATTGCATGCAATCTGTAAGGCAAATACATCTAATTCTTTAGCTCATGTCTAGCATGACTCATCCTTTGGGCTTCGTTTAATAGCAGAGAGAGGATCACCAGCCTGCTTTGAGGGAGGTTGTGAATCAATAAATTGACTTTCTATGTGCAACTCTAAATGCAAGATTCAAGGAAGATGGGTGAGCATGTGTTGGAGATCAGTGGGGTGCAGATAAAAAGTCTTCCAGAATATAGCACATGGCTCCTAGCATTTGGCTCCAAAGTAGGTTCCTTATAAAGTTTGAATTTAAACTGTATACAATGGAACCCCGACATAAGAGCTGCTCTACTTACGAGCAACTCGAGATAAGAGCTGGGAGGGGAGAGATATTTTTGTTCTACTTACAAGCCCAAATTCGAGATACGAGCGCCAAGGAGCTGTCTCCTGAAGCCGAACGCTAACTTCCGCGTTCGGCTTCAGGAGACAGCTGCGAAGCGGCGCGCGTGTTTTAAAAGGTTGCAGCCGGCCTGGGGGGCTCGGGGGGGCTTGCAGCCAGCCTGGGGGGCTTGCCAGCACCCCCCGAGCCCCCCAGGCCGGCTGCAACCTTTTAAAACACGCGCGCGGCTTCGCAGCTGTCTCCTGAAGCTGAACGCGGAAGTTAGCTCTTTTTCTTTCTCTCTTTTACCTTCCCTTCCTCTATTTCTTTTCTTTCTCCTTCCCACCTTCTTCCCTCCCTCCCTCCCTTCACTCATTCCTCTCTTACTCTCCCCTTTCATAAGTTTCCTTGCTTCCTTCCTCTGTTCCTGTCCCTTCCCTCTTTCCTTCCTTCCTTCCCACCCTCCGTCCATTCATTCACCCATTCCTCTCTTGATCGCTTAAAGCCGGTCCCTGGTGCAAAAAGGGTTGGGGACCTCTGTCCTACAGGATTGGGTGGCAGAGAAGTTGAACATATGTAAATTTAAAAGTTTAAGAAAGTTTACAAGTTAAGTGAAAGAAACTTCATTATTCATTTATATGTACATGTACATTTCTTCATTAAAAACTTGTCTTTCTGCATAATTTAGACTAACTTTGTGAGTTTTTTGAGGGCTGGAACCAATTAAAATTATTTACATTAATTCCTATGGGGAAAAGTCGTTCGAGATAAGAGCTGCTCGACTTAAGAGCCCAGGTCCGGAACGAATTAAACTCGTATCTCGAGGTACCACTGTATAAGATTGCATTCAATTGTATTTATTTATTTATTTATTTATTTATTTATTTATTTATTTATTTATTTATTTATTACTTAGATTTGTATACCGCCCCTCTCCGAAGACTCGGGGCGGCTCACAACACGTGGAAACAAATCATAAATAATCTGACAATTTAAAATATTTAAAGATTTAAGAAAGACCCCATATACTAACAGACATACACACAAGCATACCATATATAAATTAAACATGCCCAGGGGGAGATGTTTCAGTTCCCCCATGCCTGACGGTATTACAGAAAGTATCATCAGGTTCTCCTAGAGAAAAAAATGGGAAAGATATATCTGCTAGATAGTGCTGCTAGCACACAAGTCCTTTGTTTTGATGGAAGACAATGCTCAAGAAAAGAACAATATTCAGATTTCCCGTCTTGTTTTTAAGTGTATTTTAACAGGCTGTTTTTCCTCTTGTTGCTTTGCTGGTTTGCTACCATGCTGGTTTCAATGTCTAAAAACAGATACTTAGATTATGGTTTTTAAAGCTCTGACAAGAAGTTGAACTTACATGGCGGAAGGGCCTTCATCTGCTTCAGTATCTCTCTTTATGAAGAGATAATCTTACTAACGTATGATGGAATGTTTGTTTGTTTGTTTGTTTGTTTATTAGATTTGTATGCCGCCCCTCTCCGTAGACTCGGGGCGGCTAACAACAATAATGAAACAGTGTGTAACAAATGTAATATTTAAAATGATTTTTAAAAACCCTTATTTAAAAAACCAAACATACACACAAGCATACCATACATAAATTGTATAGGCCTAGGGGGAAGGGAATATCTCAATTGAATATCTCAATTCCCCCATGCCTGACGACAAAGGTGGGTTTTAAGGAGCTTTACTTACCTTAGGCCCTTTTAATATATAAGTATGCAAGTATTTCTCGTCATCAGCAAGAAAGTGTTTCTTAGATTAAAAACTCACCAGAAGGCAAGTTGAATTGAGCATAGGTGTTTCATTGAAAGACGCTAGTTTCTTATTTCCAGGAAAAATATTTGATAAGCATTATTTCCTAAGAGCATGCCTGCCATTTATAACAGGAAGGAAGTATTGATACTAGAGTAACCAGATCTGAACTGCAGAAATTGTGACAAGTTGAATATTTGTCAATACATCGCCTTAAGCACGACCTAAGGATAGCCCATAAAATCATCTGCTACAACGTTCTTCCTCTCAACGACTACTTCAGCTTCGCCACAACAACACACGAGCACACAACAGATACAAACTTAAAGTAAACCACTCTAAACTCGACTGCAGTAAATACGACTTTAGTAACCAAGTAGCTGATGCATGGGTGGAAGGGGGGGCATTCCCCACCATCCAGTCAGAGCTGAAGAAGCTTCTTGGATGAGAAGCAAAATGTCTTCAAAGAAAAAACAGAAGTCAGGTTGCCTCTTGAAAAAAAAGCACTTTTGGGACAACTATGACCCAGAATGACTGGAGAGTCTCCATAGACACTGGTCACACTAGAGCCACACAATCGCAAAAGTGGTATGTCTACTTTTTGCCTGGGAACAGCTTTAATCAAAAATCTGTTCACGTCAACCATTAACATCGACCAGAGCAATCGTTAAAAGAGATGGGTTTTATGAAGGTAGCTTGCCTGATTCCAAAACTGAGTTATATTTTATGCTCCCACAATTTTGTAATAATGCAAACCATGTAGCTGCCAAGCATAATGCAGCTGCCCTCTGCAGCTGCAATGTGATCCTAGGAAAAGATCACTGCTTTTTAAACAAATACGGCAAACAAGAATAGTTTTTTCCAACCACAAGTTCCCATTTACATAAACTCCAAAATAGCTTTTTGGGCTCAAATCCAAAGTGTTGCACACTGGAGGCGGGTTCCTACTGGTTAGGACCAGGTCTATAGAACTGTTAGTAACAACCTGGGTCGCTGGAACTGGCATCGATTCAGGCCTGAGCCTGTTCTCTCAATGGTGCCATAGATGACACCATCTTGGAGTTTTTAAGTACTGTGCATCCCTCAACAAACTGGCAATAACAGAATCTGGAACCTACCCTGCTGCACACTCCTACAGTTTGTTCTGTCTGGGTGCCCCCAGACTTCAACACCAACTGGAAAAAGCAGCCAGACACGCTGGTAAAAGCAAAAGCACTTTATAGTTTGAAAAATAAACACAGAGAAAAACCTGTTCTTCCCAACAGGCAGGCTATGAGGCTTCACAGCAAAGTCCTGACGGCCAGACAATACAGCAGACTTCTTGCTGGCACACACACTACTGTAGAGAATAAGCCCCCATGCCTTTTTCCCCAAGGTTTCAGCCTTCAAGGCCACAAGTCAGAATCAGATACGCCAAAGATCACAGCCAGGTCCCAGGACTCCCAAAGATACTACTCCACAAGACAGGAAGGGTGGGTCTGCCTTTTCAGCCTTTCTGGGGAGAACCACACCCAAACCCAGCTGTTACCTATTTAGGACTGGAAGTACCTGGCTAATTGTCCCCTTCGTTGT
Organism: Erythrolamprus reginae; assembly: GCF_031021105.1. Classification (NCBI taxonomy): domain Eukaryota; kingdom Metazoa; phylum Chordata; class Lepidosauria; order Squamata; family Dipsadidae; genus Erythrolamprus; species Erythrolamprus reginae. Next base: position 75,585,504 of record NC_091952.1, read on the forward strand.
TCTGCTCTTCTCTGCCTGTGATCGATGATGGCTTGAGCATTTTCATCTAAGGACTCCAGGCTGCTTGCTGGGGAGAGCTCCACCCCGGGGGACTCTGGCTGTTCTCCCTCTCCCTCGGCCTGATATTCCTCCTCCCCTTCTGCATGGGCCTCCTCCTCCTCCTCCTGTTCCTCATCCTCCCCCTCTGAGCAGGGAGCCGGCAGAGCTTCAGCCGTTCCCTGAGGAGCCTCAGACGGAATCACAACACAGTTCAGTTCCATTTGCATTTTTAAAAATGATAAGAATATATTAAGAATATATATCTGAAGTTAGTTGGGGGAAAGATCAAAAGCAACATGAGAAAATATTATTTTACTGAAAGAGTAGTAGATCCTTGGAACAAACTTTCAGCAGACGTGGTTGGTAAATCCACAGTAACTGAATTTAAACATGCCTGGGATAAACATATATCCATTATAAGATAAAATACAGGAAATATATAAGAGCAGACTAGATGGACCATGAGGTCTTTTTCTGCTGTCAGTCTTCTATGTTTCTATGTTTCTATATTAACTACATCATCTCTTTCTAATTAATCAAGAGCAGTTTTATCATGCACTATCTATATCAGCATGCTGTCTGTGGAATCCTAGGAGTTGAAGTCCACATATCTTAACATTGTTGAGGTTAAGAAACATGGATTAAACATACTAGATCAGGGCTGCAGGTATAGATGGCAACAAATAAATGCTGAAACCTATAACTCTTGGCCACCATTTAGTGATCATCTGAAGTTTTGTTACTCCAATCTGGTAACTTTATATATACAAAGTTTATATATATCAAGTCAAAATTGGGACCCAGTTTTGAAACTTAATCTTCTTCCTCATCCAAAAAAATGTCTGAAGTTTTAGGGGCCCGAGGAAGATTTTTAGCTGGTTATTTGCTTCCAAAAATAGTCTGCCTTGATTCCTATTCAAATAAATATTGATTCCTGCTCAAATCATTACACAGTGCTGGACTAAATGCTGGGAAATCTGGATTCTAATTTTGCCTTAGGCATGAAGCCAGCTGGGTGGCTTTGGGCCAGTCATATTCCCTCAACCCTAGGAAGGAACCAATGGCAGTATGAAAATGTTGCCAAGAAAATGGAGATGTTCCACATAGTTGATAGAAAACCTGGCTAACTAGAAGACACCCATCAATAAGACCAAAACTTTTTGGGAAATGTCAGCACTAAAAGATCTGCTTTTCTGAAGATTCCTCTTGGAACATTGTTGATACGTTCAAGGAGTCAATCCAGTGGTGGGTTGCTATCCGTACGTCCCGGAGCTCCGTTCCTGTAACAGCTACCACTCTGGTGCTCTCTTCACCGGTCCGCCAGGTGGAGTCATATTTTTTCCAAACTTTTTGGCCCTTTTTTGTTTTCTGCGCATGTGCAGAAGCAAAATCTTATGAGGGGATGCTTGTGCGCCTTTTTTTTTTTTTTTGCTTTTGCGCATATGTGGAAGCAAAAAATCACCAAAATCGCACAGACGTAAATGATTTTGGAACGTTTTTGCTTCCTGTGCCTGCGCAAAAGCAAAATCGTGTGAAGGGGCATACACGTGTGGAAGGGGGCGTGCACAAGCCCCCAAATCAGCAGGACACGCATGCAGCGCACTGGTATGCGGGTAAATGGAAACCGCTGCTGAGTCAATCAAATGTTTGCCTATTTGTTTTGCTTGACATGGTTCCACATTTGAACTGTACATCCATAAAGCCATTCCACCTATTCTCCAATATATGGGGACTTCTGAATCAATAACGTAGGATTCGTACCTAAGGCAAGAGTGAAGTTTAAAAGCTGTACAGAGATGCCAGTCAGTTCAATATGATATATCAAGTTGTAGACAGCAGAAATTATTTGCTACAAATAGCTTTACTACTGACATCTTCAATAATTTTGTCAGGTAGAGTTTAGGACAACAATTCATTTATTAATATTAAAATGGAGGGAAAAATAGATCTGAAGGAAGAAAAAAATCTACATACTTTTTCCTTAGAGTTTAAAAAATGATATTTTATTTTCTCACATTTTAGGGATTTTTGCTTCAGCTTTTAAGGTCACCTTCTTGTTAGTTTCCAATAGGGGTTTATGTTGAACCATTTTCTCTGACATACAGCCCAATGATTTATTATTGCTTAGTTCTTAATACTCTTCACTGCACAATCCAATCTAAAAGACACACATATTTTTCAATTCAGGGACTTTTTTATTTTATGAAAAAATAAGCTTGGCACTTTGTGATAAATGCTAGACTTCCACTTGATCCTAATTTCTTTAAGTATGTTTTCAAGATACAGTGTTTTATTTTCTGCACCATCCCTGCCAAATAGTCTTCCTCCCATTTTATTTCCATCATTTTTATTGTACTTGCATTTGAAAGGAAGGTGAGTCAGAATGCAATCCTTCATTCACACATTACACTCTCAGGCTAAATCAAGGTACTGCAGGATAAAGCCTTCTTTGTCTGTTTTTTCAACTTCTTTAACATATGCAAGTCACTTTCAATTAACCGCCTTTGAATTGAATTAAAGTTCATCATTTGCCCTACAGCATGAAAATGTCCCAAGTAAGATGTAGCTGTTGACTTTCTGCAGTACTTTTCAAAGTACCAGCACATTCTTTGTGGGGCGTTTTTTTTTTTCAACTATCTAGTTAACTTTTTATTTCTCTGAACAACTTCAGACAGATATGATCTAGCTAGATTTCAAGGGCAGCTACTTAAAGGTGAGAAAAGGAAACGTAGGAATAGTCATTTTCTAAAATTATAGCAATAGCACTTAGACTTATATACCGCTTCACAGTGCTTTACAGCTCTGTCTAAGCAGCTTACAGAGTCAGCCTATTGCCCTCAACAATCTGAGTCCTCGTTTTAATAACCTCAGGCGGATGGAAGGTTGAGTCAACCTTGAGCCAGTGAGGATCAAACTCCTGGCAGTGAGCAGTTAATTATTGTGCAATGCTGCATTCTAACCACTATGCCACCATTAATCACTGGCTTGATCGCATACCTAATTCTGGATGACTTTGAACAGTTTACATTTGAATAATAACAATCAATAAATAGATCATAGATATTCAGAGGAGAACAGAAACCAAACAAGGGAGTCCCTGTCCTCCAAAATTGGGAACACATGGGAACTCAACAACCAGAATGAACAGTCAGGTTTTCAGAAACTTTCAGAGCATCATAGGTTGAGGACTGAACCCAAGGACCTACAATTGCAGATTACAACAGGGAAGGCACTTTTAAGTTTTAAGAAATGTATGACCGCTTAAAGTTCTAGAATATTTTCAGAATTAGATCATTCTGACTATATAAATATATCTGGGCTGCAAAATTCAGATGACCGGTCACCTATATGCAGCAGAAAGCTCCCCAAAATATTAAGTCCTTATTTCCATATAGTAGATGTCCAGATTCTGCAGCCCAGGTATAGTAGCCCTAATTGATGCCACATAAGGCTCCTGACTGGGGTAAGAGAGAAATGTATAGTTAAATTAATTTATCTTAAGAACTGCCTTCTCAGCCATGAAATTGCCCAGATGCTGATACTTTTCTCAAATGCGCTTCCTGATGCCTATCCATCTGCTGAAAAGAGGCCACTGGCGACCTATATTAAGTGTTCTCAGCAGGAACATCCTAACTCTACAATGCATTTCATAGACAGGATCACCTTTTGCTAATAAGTCTGATGCCTTTGGGAAACCAGGTAACAACAATGCCTCAGAGGATTTCTTTTTTCAAATGGTAGCGGTGTTAGAAAGTTCTGTATTTCATCTCTGCATTGGTCCAAAGGTTTGAAGCTCAGATCTACTAACAGATTAGGTCCCACAGAGTCGGCCTTCTCCGGGTCCCGTCAACTAAACAATGTCGGTTGGCGGGCCCCAGGGAAAGAGCCTTCTCTGTTGCGGCCCCGACTCTCTGGAACCAGCTCCCCCCAGAGATTAGAACTGCCCCTACCCTCCTTGCCTTTCGTAAACTTCTCAAAACCCACCTTTGTTGTCAGGCATGGGGGAATTGAAACATCTCCCCCAGGCCTATATAATTTATGTATGGTATGTTTGTAGGTATGTCTGCTTAAAAATGGGTTTTTTAACTATTTTAAATTTTAAATTGTATATTATTAGATTTGTTATGAATTGTTTTATTGTGTTGTGAGCCACCCCGAGTCCACGGAAAGGGGCGGCATACAAATCTAAATAATAATAATAATAATAATTATTATTATTATTATTATTATTATTATTATTATTATTTTACACCTTTATGGACTGGGGTTTTTCTAAGACTCACATAGCTACACCAAGATGGTGTTGGAATAAATATCCAAGTCCAGTTCCAAGCCGGGAGAAAGGCACTGGAGACAAAATGGAGCCTGGAGGCTGATTGGAAAGAGAGTCCATTTATTGATGAAACACACACACACATGAGTGGTTCTAGGCAGCTGACCCCATGGAATTGAGAGTGAGGGGTATTTATACCTTCTCTTGGACTTTGAACTTGAGCTTCCTGTCCAAGAACATGTATTCTATTGACTGTTGTAGGGGTCATAGCTGGCTCTGAAGGTTGTCTGAACCAACCTTGGTTGAAGTTTGATCTGCTGAAGGGGCTTGTTGGATAATTCCTATTGTGGCTGAGGGTTCATCCTACCTTTGTTCAGATTTTGCTGTAGGGAATTTGCTTACAAATAGAGTTACTTAGATCTCAAAAAGCTCTTTAATATCTCTTAAGTGCTGACATCTGCTGAGGGCCATCAAAAAAATGGAGGCTGCTTTCTGTCTCCAAGAGCATGTTTCTTAATTTCTCATCCAGGGAAATATTTTGCCCTTATTTCTCAAAATATTTCATTCTTCTAGGAGAAGAGTTGTTACTAACTTTCTACAATAGGAACTTAAGACTTTTTTCAGTGAAGATATACGTGATGGCCTGCTCATCCTTTTTTTAACATTCTTCAAACTTCTTTGTTTGCAATCGGGTGCCAATAAATGAAAATAATTACCCTTTCCTTCAAATAAATAATTACTACTAATGGAGTTGTTTGGGGTAACCAGTTGCAGTTATTTCAACTGAGGAAAGTGCAAGTTTTCCCCTTTCCATCAGTTGCTACTTAGGGTTGGTTGCACATATGTCAACTTCAACCTATAATGGAATGCTTTTCAAAATTGTGGTCAATGCTAGAACTTCTGTAAGCATTCCTACAGGCTGTTTAAACCATTTGGTGCCATTAGTCCTCGGTGTTCTTAGATCTCAGACTGCAGTTGCTTTTTTTAAACTCTACCAATCATTAGCTGGTACGTTAAGTAGCTAATGATGCTCTTAAGGATCTGCTGCAACATACAGGTGTCAGGGAGTAAACATTTTTAAAAGGCAATTTTTTTCTGGCATGTCAGTTAAGAGCTCAAATTTGCAAATGCTGTTTCGAGTATGATTAGCCATAGGTTCAAGCCTGCCCTTCACTCCGTTTGAATCTTTTTTGTAGAATTAGGTCCTTAGTGAGCAGAAATCAATATCAGACATTGGACTAAAAGCTTTGGCAAGGAATCTTATAAAATCTAGCAAAGTAGAAGCATATGGTCCAGCAAGCACTCCCTGTTCTGTATTTCCTTTTGATAAGAACATTCCTCTTGCTAAAAGTGTTGATTCGCATGCTGCTAGTAGTTGGAGTTTGCTCTTTGTTCTATGATCTCATTGTTTTCCCATAAATTGATGTTTTAAAAAAAGAAAAGGAAGAAGGAAGAAAATGTCCAACTACAATACGTACATTCTCCCTTGCTAATTAGCCACATGTAAGAAAGATTAATTAGATGCATGTAAATTATTGAAGCCTTAAGCAGCTTCTGGAGCCCTTCTTTTCTCCAGGGTCAGGTGGAAGACCCCTGAGGTGCTGATGCATAACAAGGTTAAGTAAGCAATCCTCATGTTTCTGTCCACATCTGTCAGACACCTTTGTGGTCCTCCTGGCACCAGGAAAACAGGCACCAATCTCCAAGCACGGAACTAGAGAGACATGAGAAGCTGCCAACATTAAATTTGATATCCCAGCAGAAGGTGCCATTTGCTATCCCATAGGAGAACAATTCAGCTCCTTTGCCTTTCAGGCTCAAATGATAAACAGACTGAAGGTGATGTAATTCCTCACGCTATTGCTGTGGGATTTTTGCAAAATAGGATTTTTTAAAAATATGATTTCAGTTCCACCTGTGTTTCCAAAAATCAAGCACTAAGGAATTTGAAGCATTCTCATAAAAGATGTGCTTTATAATGATAACCTTGCCATTCTGTGCACATTTACTCAAAATTAAATGCTGCTGAGATTATTCATTTTATAAGCATACAGAAGATTGCAGCTAAAACCTATTTGTCAGGCCGAAGCCGGACTCAATTGTGTCAACCCCTAACCCCCAACACTTCTCCCTTAGACTCTACATGATTGACCTCTCCAGGTTCCTAAGAGGCCAGTAAGGGGCGTACATAAGTGCACTGGTGTACCTTTCATCCCCTGTCCAATTGTCTTTCCTTTCTTTCATCTATCTCATATATTCTCTTCCTTTCATATATCCTCTCCTCTAAGTCCACTTTCACCCTCTTTTATATTATCACATGTCTATTTTTCTTCCTATGTATTTATGTATTGGACAAATGAATAAATGAAAATGAAATTTGAGGTTAGAGACTTTGGCCGGCCACAGTAGAATAGTGTCATGGGAACTGGGAGGGGTAGTTGCATGAGAGTTATTAGCCACAACAAATTACTTTCTTAGAGTCCAAGGTCATCCTTTGTTCTGCATCAGCAGATGTAAGACGGAGGTCGGTGAAATCCCTGCACTCGGACTGGTCCTTGTGATGAACTTGTGGGTGTGGGGATGGGAGGTGACCCTACTCTGAGTGGGGTACTGGAAGGAAGTTAGTATCGAGATGGCAACAGTGTGGCCAACATGGCTCTGATAATAAATCCAACCTTGGATGAGAGAATTGGACTGGAATATGATTTATTTCTCAGATGCTATTTGGGGCGCTGACACTATTCTAATCTCAAAGAAGCACCGTTCACAGAGGTAAACTACACTATGGTGCAGAACCTATGTTTGTATGGCGTAATTTCACATCAGTAAGGCTCATTTAGGAAATGTTTAGTGATTTGAGGGAGGGGTTTTCCTACCAACTTCTACAACAGGAGTGTCAAACTTATGGCATCGTCATGTGAAGTATCGGGACTTCTTTCCCCTTTGTTAAACTGGGCGTGGGCATGGCCAGAATGTGATGCATTTGGCCTGCGGGCCGGAAGTTTCACAGCCCTGCTCTGCAACCTGGCATCATTATGGGATACAATGGAGTACTTGCATAGTGTTCCTTTTCCTAAAGCATGGTTTTTTTTGTCTCCAAAGACACTTTGTAATATTCACTGAACAAAAGTAAACAAAGAACATAAATCTGCAAATAACATACATGTGAGTAAAGTTTTATTTAATCTCTGGCCCTTTAGCCACTGTTTTCTCTGAAGTAGAAGGTTTTATTTTTACAAAAGAGACTCTCCTGCAAGTCCCACATAGAAGACCTTAATTTATTTTTTTCCCCAAAAGATTTTTATTTTTCTCCACCGTAACAACCATACAACATATATATCTGGTATAAAATAATGAGCAAATATTATCTGTAACAAGACCGAGTCTTCGAAGAGGGGCGGCATATAAATCCAAATAATAAATAACCTAAATTACAAAATAATTTTACCTTATAAAATTAGTTAAAACAGTCTGTCCCAAGTTTTTCTCTCCCTACTCCTCTCTTTCGATCTCAGGTGACTATTCTACCTTCTTTTCCTTATTCCCTTATTTATTTATTTATTTATTTATTCATTCATTTATTTATTTATTTATATTTGACAAACAATTATAGTATGGTAATTTGTATAAATAAAAACATTAAAAAAGCAATGATGAAAAGTAACGATAGAAGACAATAGAATAGTAGGACAGGGACAGTAGGCACAATGGTGTGCTTATGCACGCCCCTTACAGACCTCTTAGAAAGGGGAAGAAGTCAGCTCGAGATAATATGGTTAAAGGTTTTGGGGTTGGGGTAGAAACCACAGAGTCAGGTAATGCATTTCAGGCGTTGATTACTCTATTGCTGAAGTCGTATATTTGCAGTCTAGTTGTTGTGGTTAGCTCTGGCCCAGCTGCTGCCCCAAGGACTGTGGATATGGGGGAGATATCCACATGCTGCAGGCTTGTTTTGCCCCCGGTGGAATATGATGATGAAGGCTCCTCTGACCAAGAAGACATGAGTGACAGGGAGGAGGAGAGTGTGGCAGACAGCTCAGAAGGAGATCAATTATCTAGCTCCTCCTTGGATTCAGAACAAGAGTTAATGATACAGCCACGCATGCAGAGAGCGATGCATAGGCAACAACAACTGAGAGATTATTATCAAAGAAAATGAGGCCACCTGTGGTTGGGTGGGGCTGTGGTAATTAGTGAGGCTGCTATAAATAGCAGCCTGTGGGTTTGGCCATTGTGGAGGATTATCTGATCGTTGTGTTTCGTGACTGCTTTACTGACTTTGACTTTTTGTGTGCTGATTTTCCCCCACTTTGAAACTAAACCAGAGCAAAGTGTGTTTCACTTTGTGAAAGAAGAAGGACTGTGAATTGCCTCACAGCTGCAAGCTAAGTATCACAGAACTGATAAGGAACTTGTACAAATTACCAGTTTGGTTGGAGACGAGTGCTCTTTGCTATACCAAAAGAGGGCTTAGTTTAAGTGAATTTTCATTATAAAGAACATTGTTTTGAATTTTCAAACGTGTGTGTGTCTGAAATTTGTACCTGTGAATTTTTGGGAGGAGTCTATCAGAGAGCCCGACAGAACACTAGTTTAGAGCAGTTAACATTTAATTTAACTGTATTACGTGCTCATGTGTTGTTGCAGTTGAAGGTGAAGTAGTCACTAACTGGAAGGACATTGGTATATGATTTTACGAACTATTGTTAAGTTGGAATGGAGACGATGGAGTTGTAAGTTGTCTAATTGAAGAATTTCAAGTCTGGCGGAGTAAGGTATTTTGTTGCAGGAAGAGGAGTGAAGGACTCTTCTTGTGACATATTTCTGGACTCTCAAGACTGGATTTTCTAATTCCTGGCCCAACAAAGTCCACCATTCATGTAATAAGCTAGGCTAATTTCTTGGAGTCAAGAGACATATTTCTTAAAACTTTTGCAAATATCTCCAGTTCTTTTACATTTCCTAAATCTCCAATTTGGTGCTAGAATAAAATACTTTTTTATTTGTTTGTTTATTTGTTTATTCAATTTTTATGCGCCTCCCTTCTCCTTAGACTCAGGGCGGCTTACAACATGTTAGTAATAGCACTTTTTAACAGAGCCAGCATATTGCCCCCACAATCTGGGTCCTCATGTTACCTACCTCGGAAGGATGGAAGGCTGTCAATCTTGAGCCGGTGATGAGATTTGAACCGCTGACCTACAGATATACAGTCAGTTTCACTGGTCTGCAGTACAGCACTTTACCTGCTGCGCCACCCCGGCTCACTTCTCTTTTACAGGTAGCCCTCAGCTTACAACCATTTGTTTAGCAACCAGTCCAAGTTTCAACAGCACTGACAATGATGGTTTATGACAGATCTTCGCTCTTACAACCATCACAGCATCCCCACAATCACTTTTGGCAACCAATTTGCATTGACAATGATTGTGAGGTTGTGTAACCACCAATTGCAATCTTTTCAGCCGCCTCCAACAAGCAAAGTCAAGAGAGGAAGATGGATATGGTTAACAACTACGTGCTACACTTACCAATCATGACAAAAGGATTATAAAATCAGGCCCAGTCATGTGATGACTCCATGGCCACATCATTTATTTATTCATCAAATTTCTATGCCGCCCATCTCTTGGGACTCAGGGCAGCTCACAGCAAACAGAAAATCCAGTCCCAATGGTCATAAATCAAGGACTACTTGTATCCCCTATTGAACAAAAAGCAATGATTGCCCAGCATTTTCCGCCTAACATTTCTTGACATGCTGATATAATGTTTTCCCAAGCAAATCCATATCCTAATGGTTTCACGCTAACTTCCTTCAAAAGCTGCTTTTCTCAACTGTCTCGCCAGGTTAGAGCCTCTGCTTACCTTACTGTTTTCACAATAAAATCTGCCCACATAGCATTTTTATATATGAATACTTCATTTTGCATTGGCTACGTTTTCCTCAATTTCCATCCTGAGGCAGTGAACTACCAATTGTCATGCTGTTTACTTTTCTCAGCATTATAGACATCTCCAGAGAGCCTGGGCTCCACATGGTTTGTCCGAAGTAAGATAATTTGAGCCTCATCATTTGTGCCTCCAGGAACAATTCCGAATTTATTTATTTGATGTCCCATTTATTGGTCTGAGTTTATAGATTCGCTATCTGTCAGATTCTTAGGAGCCTTCTCCAATGCCAAAAATATTAATACTCTCTCTATTCTGCTTCTACAAACTTCAGATTTTGCTTACACAGAATACCACACAAATTGAACACCATTCTGGGCTGTTGTGGTACAGATAGTCCTCAATGTGCGACCACAATTGAGCCCAACATTTATGTTGCTAAGTGAAACACTTGTTAAATGAATTTTGCCTTACTTTACAACTTTTCTTGCCACAGTTGTTAAGTGAATGTGGCTCTCCTATTGACTGCTTATCAGATGGTTGAAAAAAGGTGATCACATGAACCTGGGACACTGCAACCATCATAAGCCAGGTGAATTTTGATCACATGACCATGGGGATACGACCAATAGTCATAACTCAGGTTTTTTCAATACTGTTGTAACTTTGAACGGTCACTAAATGAACTTTTCTAAGTTGAGGACTGCCTGTATTGTTATACAGCATTTAAATGTTTTTTCCAAGGCCTTCATTTTTACTCTGCCAAATGCTAGTCCAGACCTGGGCAAGGGGTGGCCCGCGGGCTGCATCCGGCCCGCCCGCTGTCTGTGACCGTCCCGCCCGCTATCTGTGACCAGTTTCCTGGAGGAGGAAGCCATGGGGGGAGGGACAAGCACCTCGAATGAACAGGACAAAAAAGCACTCACCAATAAGACTCTCTTAGAGCCCCAAATCGGGGTCGCCCTTTTTAGTCCCGTTTTGCCACAGGAAAGCAACAATTCCTCCTTCCTCACGGCTCTCTCCTTTCTGCTGTGCCAAAGAAAAGGCAGCAGGTTGAGAGTGGGGGCAGTTGCTGAGGCTCAGGGTGGCAGCAGCAGCAGCCCAATCATGGCAGGAACAGGCTGGGCAGTCGAGACAGGGGAGGAAACAAGAGCCCAGAGGATAGGATGGAAGGACAGAGGGCCGCTGGGGGAGGCAGCGGCAGGCCGACACAGAGGGGAGGAAGGCGGATGGGCAGCTTCATGCCATATTGGGTGTTATTGTGCCATAAGTGAATGTTATTGTGATAATGCTGGGGCGGGCCCAGCAGGAAGTGGGGGTGTGGGCTGCTGGGGAGGGGCAGCATGAGTGAGGAACTGAAGGGAGGAGAGCGGAGGAGAGCGGAGGGGTAAATAAATAAATAAATAAGGAACAGGGGGAGGTTTGCGCTCTTTGTGTGTGTGTATGTGTGTGTGTGTATTGTGGGGGGATAACTTGGAAGAAAGAAAACAAGGAAGAGGGTAGAACTGATTTATTTATTTGTTTGTTTGTTTGTTTGTTTGTTTATTAGATTTGTATGCCGCCCCTCTCCATAGACAACCTATAACAAATCTAATATTTAAAATAGTTTAAAAGACCCTAATTTAAAAAACCCAACATACACACAAACATACCATAAATTGTATAGGCCTTGGGGGAAGAGAATATCTCAGTTCCCCCATGCCTGACAACAGAGGTGGGCTTTAAGGAGCTTACGAAATGCGAGGAGGGTGGGGGCAATTCTGATCTCTGGGGGGAGTTGGTTCCAGAGGATCAGGGCCGCCACAGAGAAGGCTCTTCCCCTGGGTCCCGTCAAACAACATTTGCGAACCTGGGCAAATGTCCCCCTCGCCACAGCTGAAAGATGTTTCTCTAATGTGAGCTGTGGATCGAAGAGGACTAATTATATTAGTCCGGCCCTCTAAAACCATCCCAATTTCTCATGCAGCCCATGGCAAAATTAATTGCCCACCCCTGTGCTAGCGTGTAGTATTTTTCTTGACTGTGCATTCCTTTACTCTTGATAGGTGAAGCAGAAGCTGCCGACCATTTCAATGTATCCATTGTCAATTCTAAGGCTGGTTGCTACACTTGCTGCATTAGTTTGGTCTGTTTTAAATGAGTACTGTGTTCCTTGACTTTTATGACTGGACCTTGCAGATCATTTGTGTTTTCAGCTCTCCGAGTGATGTCAGCACCTTAGCAGAGCTTATTGATGTTTATTCCTCAATATTAACAGATTAACAGAGTTGGGTCGCAATGCCCTCCCCCTGTGCACATGCATACAACCTCCACGCCGCCAACTCTCTATGCATGCGCACGCTGACCTCCATGCATTGGCACAATTCTCACTGAAGCCTCCAGATTTCCAATAGGCCTGTTTTTTGCCGTCCCTGGCGTTCAGGAAAACCTCCTGAAGCCTGGGGACAGAGAAAACGAACAAACGGGCCAACTGGAGAGGAGAATAAAAACAGCCCAAAAGAAGATCAAAAATCAGTTTGCCACTATGCACATGAACACGGAAGCTGACATAGGACAATGCCTCACATGCCCTCAGATATTGCTCTGCATGCCACCTGTGGCATGCGTGCCAAAGGTTCACCATTCCTGCCCTACACCATTTCTGACAAATCTCAGAAGGACAAATCCAATCATTTCTTGAAAGCTTCCAGTATTAAAAACATGCTTGTCTTTTTCTAATCCAGCTTCTCTCAATATATTTTCCTCGGAGGCTAAAACTAAAGAGATTAAGTTTATTAAGTCACACGCCCAATAAACAATGAAAATTTTATTGTATACACTACTATTAATTTAATTTTCTTTGATTTTCTTCTGTACTTACTTTTGTGTTTTCTTTTTTAGAAGTGGAAAATTAATAAAAATATTTAAAAAGAAAAGAAAAGAAAATCTTATTACATAACACATACAAATCAAGCAATGGATGGAAGTTTAATATTGCAGATGATGGTTATTTGTTAAATGTGTAGTTGCCCTAATGATACCCCTGTCCTTTTATCCAAACTCTGGGGTCAGCCAAACAATATCAGTACCATGGACAGCACCTAAAGCAGATTGGACAAAGATGGACCCTTTAGATATGCTGATAAATCCTGATTGAAAAGATTTGTTTGAATCCTAAACTGGCCTAAGAAAGAAAATATTTATATAAGAAAATACTTATATATATAAGAAAACACTTATTCAGGCCAATTGAGACTTTAGATCAGGGCCTCTTTATGACCTGTGGACTTCATCTCCCAGAATCCCCATGCTTGCTGAAGCAACTCCCAGAATTCTTAAGCAAGGCTAGGAATTCTGGGAGGTGAAGACCACAGGCTGTAAATGGACCATAGTTGCCCACCCCGATCTAAAATCTCAACAAACAGCCCACAGCCTAAATAAATATTTTGTTATATAGGCCAGATGTTCACTCTTTCTTAGGTCAGCTTAGGGCTAAAACAAACCTTTTCAACCAGGGTTTATCTGAGTTTCTAAATTACATACTGGGAGGAAATGTAATTGGTTTAATTAAAAGAGTTTATTTCATGGTAATTCAGTTTTGTTATGCTGCAAGATTTAATGTGTCCTTTGGTAGAATGGATTTATTATAAATATTCATAGCATTTTTTTTCTTAGCACAGCCAAAGAAACTCTATGAAGAAGTTATGTGTGGCTGAAAATAAAAAGTTTGAAATAATGTTTATAGAAATTAGGAAGATTTTTGCTCTATAATTCTCCCTCATACTGGCTGTTTTTGTTGTTACAATTATCTATCTCAAACATCTACTCTTACTTCATTGATTTGATGGATATTCTGTAGAAATAACACTGAAATGAAAATATTCATACCTTTGAATGCAATTTTTGTCACTTCACATATAAAAGCCATCTTGGACCACCCAAAAATAATATTTTGTCATATTACACATTTGCCATAATCAAAAATATATCTAGCTAAAAATTAGCTGGGTCCTACTTTGACCATCCACTATTTTGTATTTATACTGTCATAAATTTTTTGACAGACTTGCACCTGGAGTAAAATAGATGTATGTTGTTTGTAGTCAATGAACCTGAATGCAATTCAAATATAAGGAATTGATTTTCCTTAAAAATATATTTGATGTTAAATGGTTCTCATAAGGGAATAAAAGTTGGAGCTTATTATAGAAAAGATTCTCTTTAAAGAATGCTATAAAATTGTAGTAAATTAATCTAAATTATATGACTTAATTTACTGAACTTTTCAGTTTACCTTCTGCTAATAATCAAGTACTGTACAGCAATCATATTGTATGATCCTGAATCACCTACACTTGAGCAGAAGTCACATGATGAGAACAATAAGTAGAGGGAACACTATGTATGTCATCTGGGGCTCCTATAACTCAAAACTACTAAATAAATATACAGGTGAAATTCAAAAAATTAGAATATTGTGCAAAAGTTCATTTATTTCAGTAATGCAACTTTAAAGATGAAACATGATATATGAGAGAGATTCATTACATGCCATTACAAAATAGTTCAAGCCATGATTTGTCACAACTGTGATGATTATGGCATACAACTCATGAAAACCTCAAATCCACAATTTCAGAAAATTAGAATATTACATGCAATCAGTAAAACAAGGATTGTCCATAGAACAATATCAGACCTCTGAAATGTATACACATGCTCAGTACTTGATTTGGGCCCCTTTTTTCAAGTTTCACCTGTAATGAAGCAATTTTTGTGTTCTTCAATTATTGGCTTATGAAATAAACTTGAATTATTTGTATATTTGTAAGGATTCATAAGGATGCCTAGTGATCATGGTTTTGCACTAGGACTATAGAGCCCATCTATCTTTAGCCCATTGGGTAACTTGGTGCAAACTTCCCTTACTAGTTTGCTTTTGTGGGGGGTGGGAAGGAATGGAGAAAGTACTATCTAAACTCCCTTGAATTTCTGAAGAAAAGTAAGAATAATACAAAATTCCTAGCTAAGAGAAGGGGGGAGGTGGAAGAGGAGGAGGAGGAGGAAGGAGTTTATACTCCTGGAAGATTGATAATTAAACATTTACACAATGGCCATTATTGGAAGGGTAGCTCAATCCTCCAGATTACTGTCACTCCCCCATGTCTTATTCTTCACCCCAAAAAAATTCTCTTCACATAACATCTGATCTTTCCAAAAAATAAGTTTGTATTAAAAGGTGGAAGGATTTTGGTTAGGTGAGGTAAGTTTGAAAGCTGTAGATGAAGAAGAAAACATAAGAACTTTCCACATAGGATTAACACTTGGAGCGGAAAAAGCTCTTTAGGTGCTGCTAAGACTGTTTTTCAACATTTGGGAATATCAAAGAGATAGGATAGTTGGGAAGGAAGGGTGAATTCAAGAGAAGAAAAGGATGAGGGAATGGAGAGAAAGACAAAGGGGGTAAGAGGCAGACAGTGGGGGGGTGCATAGAGGAAATGATAAGTGGAGGATGTCAAAGGATGAATTGTCCTTGTCCACTTTCTGCTTCGCCAATAACCTTGATCGTTATTGTTCTGCCGAGCTTTCTGGTAGGAGCCTCCCGAAAATTCAAGGGTACAAATTGCAGACACACACACACATTTGAAAATTCAAAACCATGTTCTTTATCACAAAATTCAAAATAAACTAAGCACTCTTTTTGTATTGCAAAGAGCACTCGTCCCAAAACAACCGGGTAGTCTGTACAATTTCCCTTAAGCAGTCATTAAGTACTTAGCTAGCAGCTGTGAAGAAACTTCACACTCCTTCTTCTGCCAATTAAGTGAGACACACACACACGCATACACATTGCTCTGCTTTGGTTTCAAAGGCATGAAAAAATCAACAAACAAAGTCCAGAAAACAGCAACACACGATTCCTGAAGAACTGCGATCAGATACTCTTTCACAATGGCCAAACCCACACGCTGCTATTTATAGCAGCAGTCCTAATTACTGGAGTCCCACCCAACCACAGGTGGCCTCATTTTCTCTTGTAATAATTCTTTAGTTGTTGTCTCCTATGCATCACACTACTCATGCGTGGATGTGTCATTAATTCTTGTTCAGAATCCAAAGATGATACAGATGATTGATCTCCTCCTGGGCTGTCTACCAAACTCCCCTCTTCCCTGTCACTCATGCTGCCTTGGTCAGAGGAGGCTTCATCGGCAGATTCCATCAGGAGCAAAACAGGCCCACATCCACCTGCACATTCCTTGGGGCAGCAGCTGGGCCAGAGATAACCACAATAGTTATAGAACTTGTTCCTGAAATATTTGCTTAAAGAAATATTTGAAAATGAAGAGAAGGCTAACTACCCACAATGTGGGACCAAGCAGGCAGATGAGAACTTGAACATTTTATTTTCAAATCCAACTCAGGTCTGAGGCAAGATGTCCTGATGTAAGTTGATGTAAATAGTTTCATATGATGTATATGTAATAAATTTTCCTCTAATGTTATTACTTTACAACTATGCAGACTTATGGTCCAAATTTTCTCCAGGGAAGATGCAGAGCTGTTTGTAATTCATGACAAACAATACTCACTCCTGAGGTGGCAGGATATTTTTTTCCTCTCAATTGGTTAAATTAAGAAGAACGATGATCTCTCCCTAGATTACTAAAATCCATAAATAGGTTGTCTTGACAAAGTATCTCTGCCAATTCATAGCAGCCAATTTGTAAGACAGGAGATTGGATTGATGCAAAACATATTTTGTTTAAATATTTGATGCATTTATATGGGCATTTTAGGCAGCATGAAGTTAGGCTGAAAATAGATGTTCCTGATACTTGGTTTGTACATTTTAAGCAGAAAAGCAGCTCAAGCCAGTTAACTTTATGAAGAAAATATGTTTCTGATTGACAAAAAAAAAAAAAGCTTCCCTATTATCACCATTCAAGAGTCAACATGAAAGATAACGGGGGCAGGGATGGGGGCCTATTCCCTTTGGGGACAATATTGGGCAGAATAGAGTTTGGGAGCATCAGAAACTTTAAACGGCCTTAAATACCACTAGCATTTGAACAGAAATTCAAGATTTATGGCAGTGGTCTTCAATCTTGGCAACTTTAACACTTGTGGAGTTAAAGCCCACAAGAAGACCCCTGATCTATGGTCAGATCAGATACTATATCCCTATGCCTCCCATCAATGCAGTACTTTTTTTAAAAAAATATCCTAATTTTATGCTTCAAAGTAGACACACACTATTAACTTGAATTCTGTAAAAACATTAATCTCAAACAAAATCATCTAGTGCTATTAATCATTACTGCTCATGCAAAAGGTAAATACTACCAATTTCATAAAACAGAAACATGGTAAGGAAGACAAATGGGAAGAATTACATGGGGCTACCCTTGAAGATTATTCGGAGACTGCAGATAGTTCAGAATGCAGCTGCACGAGCTATCATACCCTGTTTCCCCGATAGTAAGACACTCCCGATTGTAAGACGTATCGGGGGTTTCAGGGGGGTCGGCTAATATAAGCCGTACCCCGAAAGTAAAACATATGTCTTACTTTTGGGGAAACACGGGGGTACTGTATTGCCGCCTCCCTCTCATCTAGCTGCGCGCCGCCTCCTGCCCACGTCCGCACCGTCCCCCTCTCCATACGTCGCCGCGCCATCCCCTGCACTTGTCACTGCCACCTCTGCAAATTTACTCGGGCACGTCCCTACTCCAAAGAAACCTCCCCCCCCCTGCCCGTCACAGAAGGTAAAATGCATATACACTAAAAAAAACACATTTTACACAGTTTTTTTAGCTGTCAGTGCCCCTTTAACAATATAAGACATACCCCGAAAGTAAGACATAGTGGGGCTTTTGGGGATAAAAAGAAAGTAAGACACTGTCTTACTTTCGGGGAAACACGGTAGGTGTATCTCGGTACACACCCACGTTCTGCATGCTGCACTGGCTACCGATTAGTCTCTGGTCACAATTCAAGGTGTTAATTATTATCTATAAAGTGCCACATGGCTTAGGACCAGAATACTTATGGGACCGTCCTCTGCTGCATACCTCCCAGAGACCAATAATATTGCACAGAGTTGGTCTTTTCCAGATCCCGTCAACTAAGCAATGCCCTGGCCCTATGGAACCAATTCCTCCCCCCCCCCAATGTCCATACTGCTTCTACCGTACTTGCCTTCCGAAAGGTTGTGAAGACCTGGCTTTGCTCTCAGGCCTGGGGGCCGTGAATATTTACACCTGTCTTGGCCGAACTGTGTTTGATTGGTATGCCTGTTGGTTTGATTGCACTGTTTTGCTGGGTGGGTTTTGTAATGGGTTTTTAATTGTTTTAATATTTAATATTTGATTTCTTTTTATTACTATGTTGTATTTTTATATTGTTGTAAACCACCCTAAGTCTCATTAGGATTGGGCGGCATAGAAGTTAAATCAAATAATTTTGTCTGACATTTTTTCAAAGTTCTTATTTGTTTCTTCCTGGTTCTGTTTTATTGTTTCTTGCGTTGCTGATGCAGATTCCTGGCTCCATACCATAAATTCCTGGATTAAATTTAATGATGCTTGTATTGATTGGAGAGATGTTTTTTCCACTGTCGCCATTTCTATATTGGATTTTGTGTTAACTATAGGAGGGGTTCCAGGTGTAGATTTCTTCTAGTATTTAAAAAAGTTCATTGACATACTTAACTTTCTGTCTAGGAGTTCTTAAAATTTCCCTCTATTTGTCTTGAAGTTAGTCTATAACTGATATAATCGGGGGTCTTAGCTAATTGTGGGAGAGAATAGTAACTTTGTTTTGGGAGATCAATCAATCCAACTTGTCAGATTTTTCAGAATTATCACAGTACTAAACTTGTCAAATATCAATCAGTAATTAATAAATAAATTTATAGTGAATACCAACTTTAAAATTTCTAATTCTATATCTATATATATCTATCTTAATTAGTAAATAAATCAGTAAATATCAGTAAAACTCAGTAAATATATCAATAATCCGTAATAGTTAATAACAATAAATAATTTACTTCAGAATTAATTTTTCTTAATATGACTAACTTAATATATATTATTATATTATATGGTATATAAATTAAAGTTTGTTCAAGACATATATTTTTATTACTATGTTGTATTTTTATATTGTTGTAAACCACCCTAAGTCTCATTGGGATTGGGAGGCATAGAAGTTAAATCAAATAAATAAATATATAAATTAGAATTCTCCTAGAGTACTGCAGTTCTGAAAGAATAGGAAACCCATATATTTATTTTATTTATTCGTGGGGTTTTTTAATGCCACCCTTCTCCTTAGACTTAGGGCAGCTTACAACATGTTATCAATAGCACTTTTTAACAGAGCCAGCATATTGCTCACACAACCCAGGACCTCATTTTACCCACCTCTGAAGGAGGGAAGTCTGAGTCAACCTTGAGCCGGTGATGAGATTTGAACCGCTGGCCTGCAGATCTAGCAGTCAGCTTTAATGGCCTGCAGTACTGTACTCTACCTACTTCGGCTCATTGTCACGAACTGGCTTAAATAGTATTAGTGTTTCATATGGGTGCACTGAGGGGGTCAGAACATTAGTAAATACTGACCAGGGAAGCATTAGAAGTCTTTAACAGCCAGACAGACGAGATGGTAGCAGTTACATAGAGTTTTCTAGCTATTTCTTACATAATTCCAAGATAATGAAAACAATGAAAATTAGCCTGCCTTGGTGGGCATTTTCTCTTATCATGACTGTCTTCAAACATAATCTATTAACTCTCCAGCTTAGGTCATGGCATATATGACTATATGTGAGTGCCTTTAATCTCTCAGCCATGAACAGAAGCAATGATTCATCCACTAGGTCTTCATTATAGCTGTCACTAACAGTGGCCTTGTTTCCATAAACTATTCAGAAGCTACTCGGTGAAACTAATTAACTAGAAAATAAAATTTCTGCCGTCATTACAAATATTAAAGTAATTTTAATATACAGAACTGCTGAGTTCAAAAACACACCATCCTTCCTATCCGTAAGATACCATTTCATGGAGGGCAAGTATTCAACAGTAAAACTGTACAAATTGAATAATTTCCTACATATAGTTTTTGCAAAGTTCAGCAAACACCTCTCGGCCATTTTTTTTTTCAGACCATGCAATGAATTTTGAAAAAGGATACGGCAACTGACTCAATACAGTTAATGTAGCCGCATCTCTTTTTTCCATCTGGAAAGACAAAGCATTTCTTACAAATTGTTTGAAAAGTACACTGCTCAAAAAAATAAAGGGAACACTCAAAGAACACATCCTAGATCTGAATGAATGAAATATTCTTATTGAATACTTTGTTCTGTACAGAGTTGAGTGTGCTGACAACATGTGAAATTGATTGTCAGTCAGTGTTGCTTCCTAAGTGGACAGTTTGATTTACTTGCAGTTATATTGTGTTGTTTAAGTGTTCCCTTTACTTTTTTGAGCAGTATATATTCAGCTAGGAAAAGTAACCCATTTTTATGCCAATATAGAAATATATGATTATGGCAGTGTAGAGAGAACAGCTGCAATTTTGAGAGGTGTTCTGGTATGATAACCAGATACCAGGGGTAGGTTCCTCCCAGTTCGGACCAGATCACCTGAACCGTTAATGACACATGATGTAATTTTGGCATCACAGATCTGCTCCGTGCTCGCCGCCATCTATTTTTCTGAATTTTCAGATGACTTTCCTGTGTTTTGATGGCTTCTTCTTGTTCTGTACTTTGAAAAAAGACCTCCTGCCTGCCCCTGAGTTAGTACTGACCTTTATTTCTTTGCACAAAGCGCAACTGATCAGCTCCTCAGCTGTCTTTTGGGCTGAATCCACCTTCTGAGCATGCGCAGAAGTGAAATCGGATGAGGGAACGCATGAACGATGCGAACCAGTGGAGAAGGTAAGTGGAATCCACCTCTGCTAGTTGGGCCAGTTCCTGCTTATTTCTTATGGAATGAAGTGGGAGGGGGAGGATTTATCGAAAAGAATCACAGACATATCAATGATGTCATCTCAATCATCCAGGCCAAAAGTATCTGAAAAGATTAAGCTTTGGTCCAATTGCCCTGATTTAACCCTTTCAGATAACAACCACAGACAATTTCAACAAAACAAGAGCAGTGAAATAATTTGAGGGCAATGACATTAAGCTGAAGGGCTGAAGCAGAAACCCAGGGACATCCTGGTTCTGCTGGGGAGATCAATAGAGTTGAACTTTGGGGGGAGGGGTTAGGATAGACTAAAATTTAGAAATCTCTCCGCTTTAGACAATTGGCATTTCTAGGTGCATGGTTATATCCAAAGTAAGTAATACATATGCACATATTATACAACTCATAATACCAGTGAGGGTTTTTTTTTTTAGTGCAGTGCCAAAAGTGTAGGTTCGAGGTTTGACTACTACAATGCTTTCTACATGGGGCTATCTTTGAAGAGTGTTCGGAGACTGCAGGTAATACAGAATGCAGCCACGCGAGAAATCATGGGCCTTCTGAGATATGCCCATGTCTCTACAGCACTCCGCATGTTGCACTGGTTGCCAATCAGTCTCCGAACATAATTCAAAGTGTTGTTTGTGACCTATAAAGCCCTACATGGCATGGGACCAGATTACTTATGGGACCGTCCTTTGCCTCATACATTCCAGCAGCCAATCAGGGCTCACAGGGTCGGCATTGTCCAGGTCCCATCAGCCAGACAATGTCATCTAGTGGGGCCTAGGGGAAGAGTCTTCTCTGCGGCTGACCCGGCCCTTTGGAAGAGGCTCCCACCAGAGATTCATACTGCCCCCACTATCCCTGCCTTCCTTTGCCAGCAGGCTTGGGGCCATTGAAATGTTGACATCTTGTCCTGCCAATGAATGAATGTCAGATGTGTGAAACTATTTGCTTAGTTTTAACTGTGGGGTTTTAGAATATTGTTTTTATGTAGATTTCTAATATGCTGTAAGCCGCCCTGTGTCTCAGGAGAAGGGTGACACAGAAATCAGATAGATAGATAGATAGATAGATAGATAGATAGATAGATAGATAGATAGATAGATAGAGATGATAGATAGATGATAGAGAGAGAGAGAGAGAGAGATGATAGATAGATAGAGATAGATGATAGATAGATAGATAGATAGAGAGAGAGAGAGAGAGATGATAGATAGATAGATAGATAGATAGATAGATAGATAGATAGATAGATAGATAGATAGATAGATAGATAGATAGATGATAGATAGATAGAGATAGATGATAGATAGATAGATAGATAGATAGATAGATAGATAGATGGATGGATGGATGGATGGATGGATGGATGGATGGATGGATGGATGGATGGATAGATAGATAGATAGATAGATAGATAGATAGAGATAGATGATAGATAGATGATTTATATATATATATATAGAGAGAGAGAGAGAGAGAGATAGATAGATAGATAGATAGATAGATAGATAGATAGATATAGATATATAGATATAGATATAGATGATATAGATATAGATATAGATATAGATATAGATATAGATATAGATATAGATATAGATATAGATATAGATATAGATATAGATATAGATATAGATATAGATATAGATATAGATATAGATATAGATATAGATATATGACGGTCTTGGTATATTCAGGTTTCTTCCCGTGTAGGATTTGGAAATTTCTGGCGACATTTCGACGAGGTCCCACTCGTCATCTTCAGGCTGGTGTTTCTGTCCTTGCTCTCAGGTGAACACTGCGAGACCTGAGCTGCATTCCTTCTATAAATACTGGTGGCTGGGTGTGGTTTGATGGCTCAGCAATTGCCTGCTGTGTAGAAACTTCCTGGTGAGTCAGTGGGGTAACAATTGGGGTCGTTGATGTAGCTGAGGTATGCTGATTAGTTAATGGTTGTAGATTAGGCGTGATATCCTGAGTAGTTGGAACTTGCAGGCTACTTGATTGTTTTACAATGTGTGTTCTGAGTCTGGTTTCTATGGCTGGGATACGTTTGAGGGCTGGTTTCCAGATGTCTGGTAAGCGAGAGGTATCATCCCGCTTGTTCATATTTTGGGGATGTTTTTCTATCTCGATGCTTCCATGATTATTCTTTTGCTGTAGTGTTCTGTTTTGGAAATTAATTTGGTACTGTCAAAATCAATTTCATGTCCTGTAGTTTTGAAGTGTTGGAAAAGGGAAGAGTTTTTTTCTTTTTTCTTTAATGCATTCTTATGTTCTGCAACACGTGCATTTACTCTCCTGTTCGTTTGTCCAATATATGTGGCTGGGCAGATTTTACACAGTATTTGATAAACTCCCTGGTTTTCTAGTTGGATATTGTCTTTCGGGTTTCTTAGGATGTTGGCTATTTTTTTATCTGTACCAAAGGCTGTCTTGATGTTGTGTTTGCAGAGAATTTTACTGATTTTATCTGTGGTGCCTTTGATGTAAGGGAGGAGGGCGATGCCATTGTCCTGTTCTGTGTCTTGGTTCTTGGGGGGTGTCTCTTTTTGGATTAAGTTGTTGATTGCCTCTCTTTGGAATCCATTGGAAATTAATACATTTGTGAGACTGTGTAATTCAGGTTCCAGGTGGTCTTTGTCGGCTAGGCGTTTGGTTCTGGAAATGAGGGTCTTGGCTACGGAATTGATCTGTGCGGGGTGGTGGTGGGATTTTGCATTCAAGTAGCAGTTGGTGTGTGTCTTCTTCTGGTAGACGGTGTGTCCTAGGGAGCCATCGGGTTTTTTGTAGATTAGGACGTCCAGGAAGGGAAGCTTGTTGTTGGTTTCTATTTCCATGGTGAATTGTATTTTGGGGTGTAGGCTGTTGAGATGTGTGAGAAAGCTGTCCAGTTTTTCTTTCCCATGTGGCCAAATTACGAAGGTGTCATCTACATATCTAAGCCAGAGTTTGGGTTTGTATTCAGATTTGTCCAAGGCATTGGTTTCAAAATATTCCATGTATAAGTTTGCAATGAAGGGTGACAGGGGTGATCCCATGGGGGCTCCTTCTATCTGTTTGTATCTTTGTCCATTGTGGATGAAGTATGTATTCATCAGGCAGTGGTTGGTCAGATCTAAGATGTGCTTCGGGGGGTTGTATTTGTTTTGGATGGCTGTCAGGGCTTCTTTGATAGGCACTTGGGTGAAGAGAGATATGACATCAAAGCTTACGAGAAGGTCACTGGGTTGTAGGTTTTGTTCCTTTATGATTTCTATGAAGTGGAGAGCAAGGACAGAAAACACCAGCCTGAAGATGACGAGTGGGACCTCATCGAAACGTCGCCAGAAATTTCCAAATCCTACACGGGAAGAAACCCGAATATACCAAGACCGTCATACCTGTACCTGTGAAAATCTACGAATATATATATATATATATATATATATATATATATATATATATATATATATGATATATGATATATATGATAGATAGAGATAGATGATAGATAGATAGATAGATAGATAGATAGATAGATAGATAGATACCGTGTTTCCCCGATAGTAAGACCCCCCCGATTGTAAGACATATGGGGGTTTCAGGGGGGTTGGCTAATATAAGCCATACCCCGAAAGTAAGACATATGAGCGCTAAAGACCAGGGCAGAGAAAGCGCGAGCTGCATGCGGGAGAAGCGGAGGAGGAATCAGGCAAGCCGAATGGGAGCCTGTTCTGTGTGAGTCCGTTCCGGGTTTTGCTTACAGCCCCGGGCATTAGCAATAGCAGCGGCGGCAGGAGAGGCAGCCCTTTGCAATGTGGTCCGCCTGTCTCGGCACTTGCAGAGCGAGGATGTAGAGGTGGGTTTGCGGAGGAATTGCTGGCGGGGAATGGAGCGAGGGAGGGCAGGGGAGGGATTCCCATTCGGCTTGCCTGATTCCTCCTCCGCTTCTCCCGCATGCAGCTCGCGCTTTCTCTGCCCTGGTCTTTAGCGCTCCGACGACGACTATCCCCCACTCTCTCTCTCTCTCTCAAAGAAAAGCCTTAATTTCGTAGCCATCAGTTCATCGGCCTTCCGATGCTGGAGTTCATCCTTTTGGGGGATTACGATCGCTTAATCCAAACCACCACCGCTATCCCTTCCCTGGGTCTTCCCCGCCGACCACGCAAAGGGGAAACCCCAATCTTCGCCTCCTCGCTGCTGCGCCGCTAAAAGGACCCTTTCAATTTTTTTTTCAATGTAAGACATACCCCCATAGTAAGACATAGGGGGGCTTTTGGGGGTTAAAAAAAAGTAAGACACTGCCTTACTATCGGGGAAACACGGTAGATAGATAGATAGATAGATAGATAGATAGATAGATAGAT